>NC_059273.1:727500-750000 GCF_017591435.1 Portunus trituberculatus
AATCTTTATCTCTTCAGTGTTTTGCTGGATCCGTTTGGCTTGGATAGTCTTCTTACCGATGTGTTATTTATTTTTCCAGTATTCTTCTGTCATTCAAGATGTTAAGGTTTGATATTGGTCGAGTGTTGAGTCCTATATTATGCACCAACATTTTATTATTTTTTTCTCGTCTTTATTATATGATCTTATAACTCGTTCCATACATCTGACTGAAATTTGTCTTCCTCTTTTTGTATTAGATAATTGTACTTTTACTATCTAAATATCGTATATGCTCAAAGATTATTGTGATATGTCTTGTATTTTTTCTATATGAGTTTTTGGAATATTAATGGAATATCTTCTATTTCCTATTTTCCTTTCCATTTCCTTCTTTATTTTGTTATAGCTTAAGGGAATATTGACCTTTATTTTCAGTCTTGATGTGCTTATTTTTCTTCTTCACTCCTCTCATAACCTCATGCAAAATTTCACTCCATATTTGTTTATTTCTTTTCTTCACGCCTTTTATAAACTCCCGCCCGTTCCTCTTGACAGCCTCCTCCTCCTCCTCCTCCCTCGCTCACTTGCCAACACAAATACAAACAACCAAAGCCTCGGGACCTGCCTAGTCGTGTTGAGCGAGAATCACACAGCTTCACCGATCACAGACCTTTCCCAGACAAACTGTCACCATTACCATCATCACTATCATCACTCTCCGATTTAGGTACTCAGAAACACGTCACCCAGTATTATCATATCCATCATCCACATTACATCATCATAATCATTTACTCCCCATTCATCATTACCATCACTTGACCCTTGTTTCCGTCGTTCTTCTCCTGTCCTTCCTCTTCTTTCTCCACCACTGTTGCCACATGCCACTATTTCCTTCACATTCATCCTCCATTTCGCCAATTTGTCCAGGCTCACGCAGGGTCGACAGGTGACACTGGACTCGAAAACATTCAAGTGAAAAGCGGTTTTTGTTCTCCGTTACGTCATGAAGCTTTATTCTGATTGAACATCCCCGCTTCGTAGGATTTTTTGTTTATTTTATTCTACACATGGGAGAGAGAGAGAGAGAGAGAGAGAGAGAGAGAGAGAGAGAGAGAGAGAGAGAGATTCTTTTTAATGAACGCTCAATGACTTAACGGTAGTTGAGAGTGAGATCGTCGATGCGATGCAGCAAATAGAGAGAGAGAGAGAGAGAGAGAGAGAGAGAGAGAGAGAGAGAGAGAGATGTAGTATAATCATATCCTCCCTGCCATGTACCGTTCATTAATTTGTAGCCCGAGTTATGTCACCCTTAACATACAAGTACATTCCAGATATTTTTAAATCAATACAAATGACATCCCGTGTATCATTAGTGTGGTGTTGACCTATGAATTCTCTCTCTCTCTCTCTCTCTCTCTCTCTCTCTCTCTCTCTCTCTCTCTCTCTCTCTCTCTCTCTCTCTCAATCGTCATTCGTCACACACAGGCAGTTAATGACAGGCGGCAGCAAAGGCCCCTGATTCTACGTCTGGCAAACTTAAAATAACCCGAGCCAACCAGAGAACGTAAGGGGAGAGAGAGAGAGAGAGAGAGAGAGAGAGAGATTTACATAGATGAAAAAAATATCTACCTATATATTTCTTCTATTTTGTAGTGTGCACCTTGTAACTCCTTCCGATTCTTGCGTCACAAATGTAATGAGTGTGGGTGTAATATACCGTTTCTTTTCCTTGGTGCTGTAACGCTTCTTCGCTCCTTTCAACCGCTGCCTCACTGTTTAAAGAAGAGTGTCTCATCATTTACGTAATCACGCTATGATGTCTATCCTCCTCCTCCTCCTCTCGTCCTCGTCCACCGTCCTTCCCGTGCAAACTCGCTAAACTGCCACCAACATAAAGATAAGCTCCTCTCTCGGCCCTAACGCGCCAGAGAGAGGTAGCTGCACCCTCCGCCCACCGCCACTGCCGCCACCATCTCCAACATACCATCATTCCCTCCCTCACTGCTCGTACTTGCCGCAGAGATATGGCGCAGGAATGCCGACACACACTCTCTCTCTCTCTCTCTCTCTCTCTCTCTCTCTCTCTCTCTCTCTCTCTCTCTCTCTCTCTCTCTCTCTCTCTCTCTCTCTCTCTCTCTCTCTCTCTCTCTCTCTCTTCTGCAAGCAGACACACATGCCTGCCATATGTACGTATTGTTATCTGCTGGCATGTATTATTGGGTTGATGTTCTTTGTTCTTTATAACCTCACCTAATTGCAGTTAGGGTGAAAGATACGAGTAGGAACCAGTAATGCGATACAGATAGATTGTTAGCAATGGGAAATAAGAGATGTTCAAGGCTGTTGCTGGTATGAAACCAGAGAGTTGGAGAGTTTACGAATGTGGTGAAAGATTATTATTTTCCCTATTCACGAATGTTTGCATTATGCTTTGTTATTCATGAATGTATGTGCGAATATTTCATTCAATGATTTTTAGTCTATTAGTTATATTCGTGCATGTAAATATAAAAAAAGCTTTATGGTCTTAGTAAGATTGTTATCTTATGCCCACACACACCTACCCACCCAGCCAGTCCACCCACCCACAGCGAGGGAAAGAGGAGTGGTATGGTATTTAACTTCATTAATTAAATTTAAGGCAACATGACATTCCTTCTGTCTGTCGCCTCCCTCATTCGTTCTTTCTTGTTGCTTGTGTTGTCATCAAGCTTTCTACATCTGTGAGGTAATTTTTCGTTGTTTTTACTGTTTAGCTTGTAGTCTCTAGGAAGTGACAATGATGTTCATGTAGAGCAGCAAATTGTTTATGTTTCTGAATGTGTGATAAACATAACAAGATCACGAATTTTTATAATCAGAATTAGTGTTCAAATCTTCACGAGTTTCTGTCAGTGCATCTCACGAAATATTTACTTGGATAACTTGAATAATATATAATAATGATATAACTCTGTCTCGAGGTGTTGTAGTGAATATACCTATATTGTGTTCCTACTCTGATTACTTTTGTCACTCCTTCTTCCGTTGCTTGATCCTTGTCTGTACTTTTGTTTTGGCTTGACCATTCCACGCTATTCCTTCTCGCCGCTTTCACCAGTCATTCATTTTTTTTATCCTACACATGCCCATCTCTTATCCAAACCGTTTTTTTTTTTTCCCCTGAAACTCCCTATGTAAGCCCAGCTATTAATCCCTGCCAGCCTCGCGTGTTGCCCTTTTTGTAACGACAGATTACGCGGCTAAAAATGCACATTCTTTTTCCATCCCTATATTTTCGCTGATGCTTCGCTCTTTTTACACCCTCAACCTCATCGTTCCCTCCTCACGCACGAAGGACCAAAGGCGCGGATGTCCCGTTCAGTGGGAGAGAGTGATTTTGTGAGGCGGTGTCCAACATCACAGTAATGGCTGTGCTCATGAAACGTTCTTCCGTTAGTTTGTAGAAGAAAGAATTTTCTCTTGATCTCACCAGCTTGACGTAGACAATTGGCAGTTCCCCAGGGTGCCTCATGAGGGGAATGGCGCACTGAAAATAGTTAAGGGACTTAGAGCATCACATCACAGACCTTTTATGAAGCAATGAAGTGGGCCCAAGATTTCAAAACATTTTAGTGAAATGGAAGCAACACCAGTGATTAAGAGTTAGTGGAATGATAAAGTTGACGGTGACAACGATGATCGTAATCAGGGTAGTAGTAATGATGATAGCAGCGATAATAGAAGCAGCAATAACAACAACACCAACAACAACATCAACATCAACATCAACAACAGACAAGGAGAGGGTTTGGAGTGTGTTTGTCTCGGCGTGAAGGGTGTGCTAAGGCTTGTTTGTACATGGCATACCTTCCTCGAGGAGCAAAATAAGCTCTGTTGGAATATGTACGACATTAAATTCCATGTGTTACTGAACTGACTCAGTGACATCCCGGATTCTCATCAGCGCATCTCATATCTGGCAGACATCTCTCCCCTTCTTGGAGACGTGGGGTTAAGGAGGCGCCTTGACGCTAGAGTAAACAATAATAGTTTACATACACTCGACTCGGCAGTGTTGTGGTGGGGCAATGCGACGACGGAGTGACTGCGGCTGGGGAGGTGGGTGGTCGTCTGGTGCGGTCTGCTGCCACACAGCGAGGCGATGGCCGGCGAGACAGCGAAGGATAACCTACACGAGTTTAGATTGTTTTTCTTTTCCCCTTGTCTTGGCGTTCTGGTTCCTGTATTGGAAAACAATTGCTTGGAGAGGCCCAGCTGTGTTGACCGGACTCTGCAGGAAGGGATCAATGCTGTCTTTTTATTTTCTGGCAGGTAGAAAGTGAAGTATGATCGGCACCTCCACCAACAGCTTTCCATAAAAAGGGATGCAATTATTCAAGTTTGGTCTTTGCTTTTTATTTACAGAACTTGCTGATTCTTACCTCATTCGCTCTTCCCCTCCTCTTATTGCTCAAGTTACCGTCTGCCTGAGCCTTTGTGGATAAGGGTCTGCCTGTTTACACTTAACACTGCCCCACCTGAACGTAAACTGACTGTACCGGGATTATTGGGGATTAGCCTTAGTAATATATGTTGTGCTGCTAAGTGAGGCATCTGTGATTTCCTCAGCCATAATAGAACAAAAGTTTCGTTAAGGTTGTGTTAAAACTCCTTTTCCGTTCTAGATTTGATACATTATTGCAGAGAGAGAGAGAGAGAGAGAGAGAGAGAGAGAGAGAGTGCGCACAAATAATTGGTTTTAAAATAGTGAATTGCCACGTGCTGCCTTTTTCTCCTATTTTTTTTTTTTTGTTTCAAAATTGAATATTCTTTACATCGGTGGGAAGGCTTAGCTTCCCCCACTCTGTGGTGCAATGTTTATGACGGCTTGTGTGGCAGTCACTTTCCCTATAATCCCTTTAGTTTCACTAGGTCTCTCTCTCTCTCTCTCTCTCTCTCTCTCTCTCTCTCTCTCTCTCTCTCTCTCTCTCTCTCTCTCTCACTCAACAGGTCTGTGCCACGGTGTCCCTGCTGCTTCGCCCTGACGGTTGCTCCGAGTGTAATCAGACTTGTGATCCTCTGTTATTGCACTCATTATCTTGGTTTTATTTGGGGAAGGGAAGTTATTACTACAGACGTTGTGTGTGTGTGTGTGTGTGTGTGTGTGTGTGTGTGTGTGTGTGTGTGTGTGTGTGTGTGCGCGCGCATGTGTGTTCTTTTTTTCTGGTCTTGTTAGTCATGTTTGCCATGAACTGCCTACGTCTAAATTGGAAGCTACGTAACCTGGCAATATTTATTTTGTATTACTCTACAGACCACGTGTGCAAATGAAAAAAAATTTGCTCAATTTTTTTTTCGTGTGCTATTTATTTATTTCTGTATTTATAAGATTAATGTAACAGTTCACTTGTGTAACATAAAGGTGCATAAAATAGTAAATTCAACATACACACACACACACACACACACACACACACACACACACACACACACACACACACACATGGAGCTACTCTTGATGTCAGTGTCAAGTAAGTTAAATGTTGCAACGTTATTCTTCATTCTTGCCTTGTCTTTTAGCATATCAGTTCTCACTCTCCATTAGAAGCGTTATATGATTCATTCTTTTCTTCCTTCATCCCTTCCTTTCTTTCTTTTATTCTTTTTTTTTCTTTTTCTTTCTTATTTATTAGTACGTATACGTTTATCTAGTCATCTATTCACTTATTTCCATTTCCCTGGGTGGATGTACGGAGGCTGCTGAGGGGCGTGTACTGGACTCTGGGTACATGTTACGTTCGCATCTGTGTATTAAATGTATTCGCTGGCTGCTTTGTGGAAAGGATGCTATGTATTTGTTTTTGGAGAATTGTGTTACACGTTGTTGTTTCCCATAAAACTCCATGCATTGTGTTTACCTGTAATCATATGCAAATAGCAACCGGGTGTGTTTGTTTACCATTTTGATGTGTTATATTACTCACAAAGGTGCGACTAGAGGGTAATTTGTTTGTGTGTGTGTGTGTGTGTGTGTGTGTGTGTGTGTGTGTGTGTGTGTGTGTGTGTGGTGAATATGTAAAGTCTAAATGCCTCGAAAAAATCTGTCTGCTTTTTCTTTCAATAAATTTACATATTTACGCATTTCATGAAAAAGAGTTCTTTTACACGCTTCGGCAAAAATCCTTCGATATACTGCGAAAAACATGCACAAATTATTTTGTTCATATATTTGTCTCCATTCAAGGCAGGCAAGTTAGAAGTAATTTCACTGTAATCAGCATGCGTAAGTACTGCAGTAGAGAAGGAAGAACAGGAAGAAGAAAAGAAGAAGAAGAAGAGGGAGAGGAAGCTTCCCTTTCCAGTGTTGCCAACAGACATAAAGGCCAAAGGTCTCCCTGACACGCTCTTTACACACACACACACACACACACACACACACACACACACACACACACACACACACACACACACACACACACACACACACACACATCCAGGAGGCCGTGTATGTACGTACCTAAACTAATCAAGAATCTTTGTTTGTTTGTCTCCATGTAGTTCATTTTGATGTGACGTCCTTGCGACATGTCTTGTGTACTTCACTTTTCGGTGTTTGATATTGTTAAGGCGGGTTCTCACGTATCAATATGCTATTGAAATTGCAAGTCGGTAGAGTTTCCGACTGTATATATGTGCCTAGTCGTGAAAGAAGACCGACATTGTTCAGTCGATTTGCGATTTTGTTTACGTTGTGACGTCACGGAGAAAGATTTGAAAATGTGGTGCCCAAATGTAGAGAGGATGTTAGAGTTGGTGAGGAAAAACGCACATCTGGGACCCTAAAAATGAATTATACAACAATTTTTTTTTTTTTAACGCAAATCGATGTTTGTTGATACGGCTGCCACTCTCCAAGAACTGTTTCCCTCTATGCAGGGTGTTGTTGGAGGTGAGGATTGAATACTTGTGATGATTTGATTTGATCGTCATCTGAGGAAGACATTTTGTTGGGTAGATGTTTACGTTCACTTCCCGCCAACCGACCGATACTTCCCAGTCGCTATGTGTGAACGTGTTCCGACTTGAAGAGCTCTGTCGATACTTTTAGCGACTTACAACTTCAGTCGCATATTGACACGTATGAACCCGCCTTTACTCATTTTGCTTCTTGAATATGAATACATTGTTTGCTATTTGTGTATTTATGTCTCTCTTTACGTAAAGGATTAGGAAGACCGTTATTGGCAGCTGCAGATATCGCGTGTTTTTGCTCCTCACTAATACTACCTTGTGTTTAGAGAGGATTACGTTTCACCTGAGGCATAATCACCTCATTTTTTTCACTCTTCGTACCGGAATGGAGTCGACTTTTTATTATATTTATTTGTACATTACCATCGCTCTTTGTTAATCGTATTAGATGTTTCAGTTCAGTACGAGAGAAAGCAGGCGGTGTGTGAGTGGGGCTATTGTGTGACTGTTGCCGGCTGTTAGTATACTAGTCTTCCTGTCCTCTTAAAGCAGTTATTTCTTTCTCTTATATTGATCTACTGATGACATTTACCTGCAACTTTGTATGTTTTTTTTATTTTATTCTTAACTTGCTGAACACGTCGTTTAATTAGCAAGTGAATCTCATATATACTGGTGAAGGTTTATCCTATCCACCTTTTTTGTCCTCGTAATATGAAATTCATAGATGTGTAGGAATGTTTCAGTTATGTAGTGGTCATCATGAATATTTTTTTTCATATCGTTCGTAAGTATAACACAGTGAATGTTTTGGAAATGCGTTGAAATATTAATTCTCACCCCACTTTTCTCCTCTACTTGTGCGTTTGTTTGGAAACTCTTCTCGGGTTTCCCGTTTGCGTCGCGTTTTCCTTCATTTTCCTACTTTATCGTCGGCCTTGTCCGCTCCCGCGCACCGTAACCATTTCCAAGATCTCAATTCACTTCTCTCTTCGTAGACTCCTACATTTTTTTCTCTTCCTTTTATCTTTCACTTTCCTCTGCTCTATATTTTCAATTATAAGCTTCCATTATTGACAACGTTTCATGCATTGCTGTTTTTGTACTACATTTTTACCTCCACGTCTTTTAAAAAAACAGTATAATCCTATCTTATTGTGCGCTCTCTCTCTCTCTCTCTCTCTCTCTCTCTCTCTCTCTCTCTCTCTCTCTCTCTCAGTTTCTCCTTTTTTTCCAAGCCCAGCCAAACAATAGAGTTTCCTTCACCCTATCACGGGAATTGAAGGCCCAAGAATGATGAAAGGTTGGCCTTTTGCACCCTATCAGGAACATGTGATTGGCTGTTTACAATTGTGCGCTGCTACTTGACAGGTATGGGAGTAACGTCCTCTCAACCTGCCTATAGTAGCAAACGTACACCATTTACCACTTATTAATCATTCGTGTTGATATATATAAGCGCATATCATGAATCTCTCTCTCTCTCTCTCTCTCTCTCTCTCTCTCTCTCTCTCTCTCTCTCTCTCTCTCTCTCTCTCTCTTTCTCTCTCATGATTTATCATTCAACTAAGTTTTCCTTATCTTTCCCCCCTCTACACCTTCGCCGTCCGTATTCCCAGCAGTATCGGGCGAACTGGGCTGCGGCAGGAATGGTCTCGAGCCGTGCTATCACTACATCACCCCTGCACCGCTCTCCCTCCCGCTCTGTTCCCTCTACTTCCCGTTCCAGTCTTCCCCCGAGTTGGTAACCATCGTCCTGCCTTTCCTCTCTTTCTCTCTCCCTCTTTCCCCCATCTTTTGGCCATCACCATCCCTCTTTATAATGTCCTTTACCCTCCCGTCTTTCTCATCCTCTCCTGTATGATGTCTCCCTTCACTCTCCTTTTTCCTCCCAGATCCTTCCTTAGATAATGCATATTTTAATACCCATCTCTAGCATCACTCGTGGCCATTATGTGTCTAACCCTACGAGCGGGAAGGACGTGTGCTTTTCTTCTCTGGAGACACCAACTCCCCATTTACTATAAAGATAATATCAGACCCATAAAAGTGGATCGTAACAAAATATAGATCAGTAAATATAAACTCTGGGAATTCATTCTTTCTTTAACTTGTATTATCTAAAAGATTTATTCATGTTGATATACGCGACTTTTGACCATCTTCCAAATTCAATAGATTTTTTTTTCTGTTTTCTCTTATTTTACGTAGCACAACAGGAATCTTCGTTGTTCGGTGCTGTATTTGTAGAAACTTTGACTGGTTATGTAACTGAAATTATTTACCGTGTTTATGTTTATTGCAAAAACGTTCAGAGATTACGGGAGTTTCTTAATGGTGCGGAAAGATGTGCTTATAACAGCAGGCTGGGTATCTTTTTGTTTGTTTGTCGGCTTCTGCTTCACCGCTATTGCATCCTTGTGAGGTTCTGCTTCCCGGCGACCAGCATCCATTCTGTTAACGACCCTGTTGGCATTTTAGTATCATTATTGTTATTCTCCTTTGTTCTTCTCGTCTTTGAAGTCCTAAACCTTTTATGTTTATTTTATTTTATTATAATAATAATAATAATAATTATTATTATTATTATTATTATTATTATTATTATTATTATTATTATTATTATTATTATTATGTATTTATTTATTTTTTTTATTTATTTATTTATTTATTTATTTTTTTTTTTTGCTGCGTTTCACTTTGAGGACCAAGACCTCCCGGATATAATGCTGGGGAAAGTGACTCACGGACACCGTTATCGGCGACCACGGGCAGAAGGTGGCGCGGGGGGAGCTATGTGGAGAATACGAAGGGTGAAATGTTATCTCCGCAGTCTCCGCGTATCACCCTCAGCTTCCGGGGGAGTTTTGATGTATAAACATGGCCGGAAAAACTTAGTTCGTAGTGAGGTTCAGGGTACGAATACGTGGGAATATTTGAAGCGAGACGTGGTTCGTGGACCATGTGCTTTAAAGGAACCCTGTGGGTTTCTGTAAGTCTGTGTGATTCATACTTGGCTAAACTCTGTCTTTGATGCTCTTTTCTGATGTTCTTTAGGTGCTTTGCCGTCTTTATCCTAGTTCATAACAAAATAAAATGAATTAAAATTGTCTTTCTTCTGGTGTATAACTCAGTAGCAGTGGTGTTGTTGAGTTAGTTTTCTTGAAATCAAGTTGCTTCTGTCTTTGCAAGTTGTGAAAGTATAACTAATGGGCTTGATATTACCTTATATGCCTATCTTGGTGATCATATTAATATTATATTCAGACTCGCTCTTGAAATTTTCGTTAAGTGTTTAGATTTCTTAACAGAATTCTTTTAATATTAAACTAAGAATTCATCAGATGTTACTGTATTAGTAAGAACCTATAATTTTCCATATCCTAAGTTAACCCATTAAAATATTTGATAAGACCACAGCAGTTTCTAAATGATGCTCTTGGTGACCAAGAATTACATCATGAGGGAAAAGAAACTGAGACTGGATGTGCACAAAGCTTTATGATGTAACCTTTGCATCAGGACAGGCGGGGAGGTCTTTGTGTTCCAGAAAGACTTTATTGTTGCTTTGAGGCTTTTTTTTTTTTTTTTTTTGTACGTTGGGTCGTTTAAGGCATAGTGCGCCTCCTCAGGGATCCTTTTTACTTAAGTAATTTGCGATTTGACTCAGTGAGGCAGATTCTTTGTGAGCCAGAGCTTTAAACCTTTGGACCGCGTCGGGTCTCGGCCTCAGTTCAAGGGAGCGGAGGGGAAAGAAGAGCCTTTAGGCCTATGTTCTACAGGTCTTTGTATAGCTTGGTCGCCGCGTTCCCCTGGAGGCGCTACTGAGCCTCAGTGTCCGCCACCCCTACACAGGCTGAGGCTCTGTTGATTGTATCTTCAAGGTCCTCCCACGCCACCAGTCCCCCGTGTGCGTGTTCTCTAACTTTCTCCTTTTGAGTTTTCCTCTCTTTATCCTTCCTTTTATTCCCTTTTTTTTGTTGTTCTTTTCAATGGAATACGTCCTTTTCCCCTCTCGACTTCTTATCTCCCTTTTCTTTCCTCCTCCTCCTCCTCCTCCTCCTCCTCCTCCTCCTCCTCCTCCTCCTCCTCCTCCTCCTCCTCCTCCTCCTCCTCCTCTTCATACTTTTCATATTTCTTTTATTAGTCTTATTGCCTTTTCTTATGTCACAATATTTTACTTTTGTTCCTCTTTGTCCTCACCAAAATTTTTTTTATTGGGGGGGGCGTCCTCACGAATTCGTTCTCGCCTTTCCTTTTATCTTTCTTTTGTATATATTTGTTCATATTCATCCCATTTTTGTGGCTTTCTTTGTCGTCACTGTTTCGATGTTCCCACATGTCAGTCATAACCTGCAACATATGCAAATTATACTGCGCTTGTGTTTATTATCCTCGTTATTTTATTTATTCTCTCAAAAATATTACCGATGTTTTTTATATATTTTCATGCATCTAAGACTATATATCATTCTTATTCTGATATATAAAGATTAGTGTCACTCCATATTAGGGGATCAAATGTATGTATTAGAAATTACATGTATATTTAATTCATGGAATGCAATGAGTGTGTGCTCAGTATACTTAGAAGCTTCTCTGAGATTAGCAGTGTACAGCTCGTAATGCTAATTAGCGAGTGACCAAATTAAGTATACACTGTTAATATCCGATACGTAAGAAGCTTAACGTGAAGCTAAGCTCTTCTTTACAGGTCTTCTGTTTAGAGTCAGTAAGTGTGGAGTGTTAAGTATGCAAGTAATATTTACATGCTCTTATTTTGTGGCTTTGCTTTCAAATGGCACCGAGGCAACTCATTCCTGGCTTAAAGATTTTAGTCATACGATCTGTCGGCACTCGATTCAGAAATGCCGAGGTAATCAGTGAAGTGCCTGCGTCTGGGCAAGCTTAGTTTCCGAGCTCCTAGGAATTTCATCTGGTCAGTGTTTTGGCTTCAGTGGGAGCCTTCAACCGTGACATCCCGCCTGAAGGGTTTTCCATTGCCACGTCTTTCGAGCCAGCGGTCTCGGTCTTCACAAAGCTTCAGTGGGGAGGGAGGAGGTGCGTCTCTGTTCAACGAAGCAGCGGTGCCCGGGAGGGAGGCTTGAAGAAGAAGCGGGCAAGAGTCGAACGGGAAGTGGCTTGCCGGTTCATCCGATGTGGCGCGTGGCATGTAACCTGAACCGGCCTCGCTCCGTCGTGCTCGCTTGACTTACTTCCCTCATGGCTTTGCAAACCCGATTTTTTTTTTTTTTTTTTTTTTGAGTTGAGAGAGAGAGAGAGAGAGAGAGAGAGAGAGAGAGAGAGAGAGAGAGACGTATTTGTACTTCGCCTCTTCATCACATAAGGGTATTGAGACTTTTCAGCCCCTTTTTCAATCTAGGATGCCCTCTGGTGACGATTCATTGAGGAACGCCCTTTTGTCACATCAGAGTGGTGCATCCTTTCATCGTCCTTGCGATAACTGCAAGCGCTGGTCTTGACACGACCTCGAAGTGTCGTCAACCGACGGGTCGGTCGAGGCGAAGGGTGGCGGGGGTTGTTCAAGGGAAACAATGCGCCACCTGTCTCTATACATTAACGCGACACTCTTTCCCAGCTCTGTCTCACCCGTTCCCTCCACTCAGTCTCCGTGCCAAGTAGTGTCAGTGTCTCTTCCCTTCCTTTCCTAATTTATCCTCCTAGTGCATTTCCCTCTCGGTCATTTTACTCCCCTCAGCTGCATGCTCCCTCTTTTCTTGACGCCCCTCTCCTTTTACCTTCATCCAGACGTACGCTCTCTCAATTAATTGCTATTCTCTCAGCGTCATCGCCCTTTCTTTCGTGCTTTTTACTGTCTTGTACTTCCTATTCTGATTCTTTATTAGCATACTTTCTCCTGAGATCCCCACTTGCCTCACAAAACTCACGAATAAATTTTGTCATACTTATCTTTTAGTTACTCGCGTGTTTTCGCCGGTTCTCTCTCCCTCTTCAGTGTGTCTCGACTAGTTGCATGGCTTTGATTTGCTGTATTATTTTTTTTTCATATTTTACTTCTCTTCGCCTTGGTCAGCAATTATATCTTCACCGTCACACGCAAAGCCACTCATCACTGCTTGTCAGCGGTCCTCTCCCCTCACGACACGCTCCCTGCGCCCTGCTCTATATCCTTGACAGCATTGGGGACCACCCCATGCATTTCTTTTCGTGGCCCCTCTCACTATCACCATTCTGCTATCGAGTTAGACTAGAGACGTTATCACTCTACCCGAAAAAGGTCGCCACTCAAGCCCATTCAGAATGCAACAAGTATCTTGACGCCCCCTCCAGGCTATTCCCTATACGGACCCAAAGGATAGCGGGACCCTTTCCAAACTGTCCGCCCTTTGCCTCCTCGACGCCCACGTCCTCTCAGGTCACTGGCTTGTGCGAGGGAAGAGAGACTGCAGAGGGCGAGAGATTGAGTAAGAGTGGGGACAAAGAAGAAACGGAGGGATAAGACGAAGGTATTTAGGAAGTAAAGTGGGATAAAGGGAAGTATGAAAGAAATAGAGCGGAAGGGAGGGAAGGTACAAAAGGAAGAGAGAGGAACATGCAAGTGGAGGGAAGGTGAAGAGCAGGAGAAGGCAGGAAGACGGAGAAGAGGAAGAAAGGATAGATGAACAGCGAGGGAGAGAATATGGGAACGAAAATAATGAGCGACGGTAGGGAGTAATAAGAAAAAAAATCAAAGAATACATTAATACATTAGAAGGGCGATCGATAGCAAGTAAGGATGGAGTATAGAAGAGCCTCATATTCAGAGAGAGAGAGAGAGAGAGAGAGAGAGAGAGAGAGAGAGAGCGGAGTTTCTTGACATTCACATCTCCATGACTCTTGTTACGTTATTTGCATATTTTATGTAGACATGTAGCTCTAGAGTTTTTTTCCAGGTAACTCTTCACTTTTCATTTCACCTTGCTTTTGACAATTCCTGGCAGTACTTGTTCTCTCTCTCTCTCTCTCTCTCTCTCTCTCTCTCTCTCTCTCTCTCTCTCTCTCTCTCTCTCTCTGTATGCCTCATCTCCTATATTCTTGCCTTTTACTTCTATATTCTACTTCTCTCTTGTCTTTTCTACTTTCATCCTATATTTTCCTTCTCCCGAGACTTCCTGTTCCTCTGTTCATGGTAACTTGTCCCTTCCTCTTTCTGTATGTCATCCACTTTATTCTCTACCTCTCCTTTCCCGTCCTTCCTCCTGCCGTGACCTGCGGAGCTCTTGACGGCCAAGATGGGGACGTTATCAGCACAAATATCTCTTGCCTCGACTATTTTCTCTTCCCCTTCTTACGTTCTTTACTTTCTGCCAAGCTTTTTTTCTGTTTTTGCTGTCTGTTTATTTATTTATTCATTTATTATTTTTTTTCTATTCTGTGTGGATCGTAATTTGTTTGTGTCCATTCAAGTGAGTTTTAAATTTATTCTTGTGGTTATGATAGTCTTATCTTGTATTTGATGTTATACTTAAAATTCTCTCTCTCTCTCTCTCTCTCTCTCTCTCTCTCTCTCTCTCTCTCTCTCTCTCTCTCTCTCTCTCTCTCTCTCTCTCTCTCTCTCTCTCTCTCTCTCTCTCTCTCTCTCTCTCTCTCTCTCTCTCTCTCTGATTCCTACATCCTTCCTGTCCTTGATTTCGAACCCTAGTGACTCTTAAATGTAGGTAATGTGGATGCACTTTATTCCTCTCTGCTGCCGTACTTTGTGTGGAAATTTGTGAATTCCCAGAATTCTTTCCCACCTTGTTGCGGGGAAACACTTCGTATCTTCTACTTGAGTTGTGCAAACGATTATGTGACCACAGTCGTGTGAACTTCAGCGCTGGATTGCTAAGGTGAGGTTTCTTCAGGTGATTACGCTTCAGGTGAGCGTTCTCCCAGCGTGATATCAACTTCAGGTAGGCACAAGCACCTCTCCCTCTCTTCCTCACTTGAACATTTGGTCAGCGCCAGTTGTGGTGATTCTCACGCTGCATGCCTTTATACTCCTGTGGCCAAGTGCTTTCGCTAAGGATTGAATGAGATACAATGGAGATTAAAATGTCCATGTTGCCGCTATTCTTGCATTCTGTGTTAACCTTCTATTGCATGTGTGTGTGTGTGTGTGTTGGAGTTACACAAGCTTGTAACATTTCCCGGGTTTGTCTCAGCGAAGAACAGAGCTCGGTGTCGGGTATGTTAAGGCTCTGTTGGTGTGTTTACATTGTCGGCTGAGTCGGATTACACTAAGTGGACTTTGAAGAGGGTGAATTTTTACGTAGTTTTCTGCTTTGCGACATTTCTCTTGCAATAAAATGAACCCTTTGTGTTGACCTGAGCAATGTAAGCTAATCCTTAGAGTTGTTAGAAATACTTGGTATTCAATTGTATAGCCCGGTCAAACATTAGACTTGTATACCTTTCTATGTAGCTGTTCAGTGGGAGGTAGAGTGTGTATTTTTAAGGAAGCAGTTCAGGTGACACTACACGGAGATGGAATCGACCCAGTGTATTCCGCTCCTCTGATCTCGGCACATTTTTCATCCCCTGGTTGTATACATTTTAAAGCTTTCGTGAACAATTGTTGCATGTTTCTCTGTTTTTTTACATGTTACACGCATCGTGATATTTTATGATTATGGAATCGCTATCACGGATATTATCCATTCTGAAGTTAAAGAGAGAGTTTGAAAGTATTCATTAATATTTACTCTTAGCAGGCAGAATTCATTTTATTGATTTGTTTCAAGGATATAGTATAACTAGATTCCTTGCAAACACTATTGCACCTGTCAGCATGGACATCCGATTCTTGCACGGCCTTCCTGGCGCCATCCTCGCAGCTGCACATGGAATTCCCTTAGTGTGCAAAAACGTAGACTTTTTGAACTGATAAACCCAAGGCCTCCTCCCAGAATAAGACGGAGGATAAAGAGCCTTCTGCAGTCCTGCTCTCACGCTTTCTCCCGGTGGCTGCCACATTATCTGGCATCTCTCCAGATATGAAGCGTTGCGTACCAGCTCAAGAGGGTCGGGGCTGGATATTGGACTAAAGGGGAATATATTTTAAAGGGCTGTGTACGTAGGTGTACGTAGGGATTGTTTTGATCACGCTGGTATATTGTTATTATCAGTGTTCTTATTATTTGTGATGGAGTTGTTGCTTCATTTTTTCCGTTCTGCATCTTCACTCACCTTTCATTAGTACGTGTGTGTGTGTGTGTGTGTGTGTGTGTGTGTGTGTGTGTGTGTGTGTGTGTGTGTGTGTGTGTGTGTGTGTGTGTGTGTGTGTGTTCGCGCGCGCCCGCGATAGAGTATATGTATAAGAATATTTTTGTCTCTCTCTCTCTCTCTCTCTCTCTCTCTCTCTCTCTCTCTCTCTCTCTCTCTCTCTCTCTCTCTCTCTCTCTCTCTCTCTCTCTCTCTTTCATTACGTCTCTCTCCCTCCCCGTCCCGCCCTCCCCCTGTCGTCCATCACTCCTGGCCATAGGGCACACCTGAGCACACCTTGCTCCAAATGAAGAGCCCTGCCAAGATGAAGACCGAGGTGGCCAGACAGCAAAATATACACACCTGCCCTGGGAGGAAAGGCGGCCCCGCCACCTTGATCACTGCCTGATGTATTGCTTAATTTTCAGGGCATCCTACCTCTTACGGGTTTCCAATGAATAGGAGACAGGGGGAGACGCCTCACGGTAGAGTTGTTGGGGAAGGAAGTTTGAAAGATTGTTGCGTTTCATATCCCTCCATCACTACTATCGGAAGTTTTAGTTACAAAGAAAAGGGAAAGTAGAAACTGTAGTACTATTATTATTGGAACTATTTACTTACTGTTGATATTTTCCAAATTCACATATTAAAATTTCAGCGAAGAATTCAGTATTACCATTCGTCGTCAGTAATCACATTGTGGACAATCGTTTCACAAGTATAAAATTTTTAATGCTTAGGGGTTTAACTCATACCCTCGAAACTAGTTTGAAGATGTTCTGAAAATAATAGAAGGTACATATTATAAGCATTTTAGATTGTAATTAAACATATATTTTATTGATGAGTAACCTCTCCAGCTGGAGACAAAGTGAAATGTTAAATTTAACCATCCGGGCATTGCTACTGATTAGAGTCAGCAGACATCACTTAGGCAGTGTTTCCTTGAGACTACTTAAATGACACTATGGCTAAACTATTTTTAATGTGGCTAGTGAAAGTCTCTTCTCTTGAAAGTATTTTTGACTCTACTAGTGCTGTGCTTTATTTTTAAAAGGACTCGTGAAAATAGTAACGCGTCAGTATTTAATTGAGATGTTGCTTGAGGGTGTTTGTAGGTGTTGTGTTGTGTTGTGTTGGCGCTTCCGTTTTGCCGCCTCCCTGTGCTTGCCCCAGGGTTGTACATCACCTTCCACCATCTCCGTTTGCCTCTAAAGTTGCGTGGAGGCTCCTCGGTGGACGGCCAGTCACTCAACTTGCTAATGAAAGGCTGGCCTCGACACACTCTAGCTGCTCTTGTGCGCCGCCTCTCAATAGAGCGTTAGGGTGAAACTTCATCTTCATTTTACATAGTCATTGAAAACTCACTTTTAGTTTGCGATTTTTTTTTTTTTACTACATCTTTAAAATATTTACAGTAACCGACACCTTGTGAGGATATTGCGCACACACACACACACACACACACACACACAGTGTGTGTGTGTGTGTGTGTGAGGAGATCGTAAAGGGTGAGACAGGTACCTATGTATGTATATTGAACGGCAAGTTAAGCACAGGAACTCAGGGAAGCTCCGAAGTCAACCAAGCAGGAAGTTGAACAAGGTCTCGAACTCCCGCGGCCATAACCGGTTCGAAACAATGGGCGTGACGCGACTCTTTGTCTTCTACCTTCGTCCTCGCCTTCGTCTCTCTCTCTCTCTCTCTCTCTCTCTCTCTCTCTCTCTCTCTCATTATATTGTTTTTCTTATTATTTTAATCTTCCCTTCCATGAGCATCTGCCTCCTGCATGGAATATTTTCTCGGCATAATTAACTATAATTTCTATTCATTTACTTTCTTCCGCTTGCTTGCGTTTATCGATGAATTCCATTTAAGTTGTAATTATGTTGGAAATTGTTTCTTCTCTCCTAATTTTTTTGCTCTTAGTTGTGCGCTGTAGAGGAGGACTACAGCTGATACGTATTGCTACCCATTCCTTGCACTTCACTCTTTTCGCTGCGTTGCATATTAATATCTGGCTTTTTATTTATTATTTTGTAAAAAAAAAAAAAATGTGAAACTAAATTCAAGTTTTTGCTTTTTTTTTGGCTCGAGCCCTTTTTTTCCAATAATTTTACTTTTTTTCCGTGTTTGTTTTCTTCGTCGTCCTCCTCGTCTTCCTCCTTCTCCCTCCTTCCTCCTTTGTTTATGCTCCGCAGGTTGTGGTAGGTCACTCGGGTGTGGGGAAAAGGTTACGGTGAGTGGGTAAGGTCGCTGGAGTCACGGTGGGCGGGTTCAGGTGGCGATGGTGGTTACCCACTGTCACGAAATACATTCTTGCCGTCCGTTGAGTATGTAGTGTAGGTGATTATTATTATTATTATTATTATTATTTTTTTTTTTGATCACGGCGAAGAATGAATAATGTATTTTATCCAATGCACCACAAGTGGTCGACTCACTTCCGGTATTACAGCGTGTGTTAATTACATACTGCCATAATTAAGGTTTGCTCACACCTATCTGTATATTAAAGGTGCTTGTCCTTACTTCCGCATCACTGTGTACAATGCTCACGTATAATGAATCCTCGTGTATGAATATAAAGCACTGGATATCTTGACGTCTGAATAGTGTTTAGCAGACGCTCCTCTTTGGACGTTATGAGGCTTCGTGTGCCACTGTGGTTATTGTATTATTACTAGAAATGGCAGGAGGAGGAATGGTCGCCTGGTAGTGGTGTTTGGTATGACTCTGTGGTGGTGGCATGTGTAGCTACAGGGGAGAGGAAAGAGCACAGGAAATGGTAGTGACGGAAGTTAAGACAGCAGTGATGGTTGCGGCGATGATGGGGAGAGTTGGACCTCAGCACCGCACACCACAGGTCTTAGGAAAATACGAGTGGCAAGAGGCAAGCCCAGAACGCCGCCACGGTATCAGATTAGGGCGAGAGGGGAACCTAATAGGGCCTTTGTACGACTTATGGTATGTTTATGCGAGATGCCTGCGTGTCTTGGCTTCCCCAGGCTCTTCCCGCTGCTTCGGCTGTGTAGGGTGATAACTCTAATCCCCCCTCCCCCCACGCGTAATTGTAAGAAGAAAAAAAAAATTGTTGAAAAATCGTATAAGTATAAAAAGAGGTAAAATTTGTGCCCGTCGTTCTCTGGTACTTGGCTGAGTTTTGGTTTCAGAGACGAGTATTCATGTTTATGTGGCTTAAGAGTTGTATAAATGTCGACTTGGGGACGCTTAGTTGTTTTCTCGAAATGGAATACGAAGTTGGTAAGGAAATATACACTGAGCCGCTTTGGGTGGAGGCGTCCTCGGCGGGAAAATATTCTTTGGTGATAGGTAGTGGTGTCTGTTTATCCGGCAGGACGGCGAGTGAGGAGTAATGTGAGGTAATGCTGGAAAGAGAACGTCCAATAACAGAAAATAGTTATATATGTTGAGAGAGAGAGAGAGAGAGAGAGAGAGAGAGAGAGAGAGAGAGAGAGAGAGAGAGAATGTAATTTTGAAGTAACCTGATTCCGTGACGTTACACTGTCTAATTTTTAGTACAAACTGTTTATTGCGGTGTGAAAATGATCATGTTCGTTCTCTCAAGTGTATGAAACTAAAATCCTAGCACGGTGAAGTGGATGATGTGTGAGAACGTAAGGTTACAGAGAGAGAGAGAGACAAATCACAGAGGTAAACACCCACTAAAACGGGTTCTTGTACGAGTAATGTGCCCAGTGTCACCACCACTCACCCCTCACTCCTCCACTAGAATAGGGTGCAAAACACAGACCTCTCATGTGTGTGTGTGTGTGTGTGTGTGTGTGTGTGTGTGTGTGTGTGTGTGTGTGTGTGTGTTCAATGCATACACATGTCGTCAGTCGCAGATCGTCGTGTTAGATGGGTAAGTTTTCTTTTTTTCCTGGCGCGAAGGAATAATTTGTGTGCTGTTTGTGTCTGCCGTGGTGCAGTTTATGTCCGTGTGGGAACGACGCGGTGACCGAAACTGGACGCGTTTTAGTGTCGTTCGGAGCGGGATATCCACGCGCTGTAACACTCGTAGTAGACACACGGCTTAATTTACCAGCGAAATACACACTATTCAACCCACACTCATTAATTTCTTCGGGAACAGCGTTGTAACATGTAAGCTTAAAGGCTGACTTTTAATGCTCCTGAATACTGATGACCCGGTACAGTATTTGAATCCTATAGATGAAAACATTAAAAGAGTTGCATATACTATTTTCACAATATAACGTTGCATTATCTTGGCACACTGCTCACATTTGTTAGACACATTAAAAGAGCACGGTTCAATGAGAAAAGGAAGATTAGGAGGTGCATGGGCAGTGTGGCTCGGGATCTACTGCTAACTCCATTTCATATTCATTTTGGAAATTACAAAGAATGCGTCGTTTTGCGTTGCACCAGTCTTGCTATCATCACAGTAAAGTTGAGTATGTTGCTTTTTGAAATGATAAATGCTAAGTGATGCTGCGTGTGATGTATATGACAGTGAAATTCGAGTAACTGTCTCCTTAACACACACACACACACACACACACACACACACACACACACACACACACACACACACAAACACAAACACAAACAGACACAAACACACACACACACACACACACACACACACACACACACAGATGACACACGTATATGAGGGATCAACGGTGAAGTCTTAATCGTACTTGAAGCCACAGCTAAGCCGCAACTTGAAGTAACGAAAGGTCCGAATGGAGGCGGGATACCTCGGAAGTAGGAAGTCAGCCCTCGGAGGCGCCACCTAATAACGCCCCGACGCGTAGCTTTTAAGTCATCGGGAAATCCGCATAATGAGGTGGTGGAGGTGGGATCTGGCGACTAATTCCACGGAGTCGGAGAGGGACTAAGCGCTATCACAAATATAGATGAGTAGTAATACTTCACTGATTCCGCCTCCTTTTATTGCTACAGGGTGAGGAGGATGCCGGAGACTCGAGGTATTGCTAACGAAAGCTATTTGTTGAATGATACCATACAACATAATAACAGGAAAAAATACGTTACAATTTTTTTTCATCTTCTAGTCAAATGTTTAAAATTTATCCGCTATTTTATCAGTTATCTCTCTCTCTCTCTCTCTCTCTCTCTCTCTCTCTCTCTCTCTCTCTCTCTCTCTCTCTCTCTCTCTCTCTCTCTCTCTCTCTTGCTGGCTCGCTCGCTCTCTCTGCTGCTGCTGTTCATTGTGTTCAAGTCCATCTTCGTTAAGCTTGCCATTCTCTTTTTCCATTATTTCATTATACCTCGTCTCTTTCACTCTTATTTACTCTTCGCGGCGTGATTCCCGAGGAGCGGAAAATTTGGTGCAATGACGCTGATGTTGACTGTATCCCTGAACTTAATTCCTCATAACTTGACTGTAGAGGTTGACATTTTTTTTTCTCGAATATTGGTATAGAAATAAATAATTCTTTTATTTCTTTTATGACCTTAGTGCCCAATATGAATATAGAATGAATCAATGAGAGTATATATTGAAATTGATTGTAGGTTCGTGTAGAGCTCCGTTGATCAAAGTGCACACACGTGTACGTATTGCATTAATTAGGGAATCATTGGCTCAGTTACAATATAATGAATGCTGTTGACAATGCGCAGAGTAGGAGAAACTGATAAGATTAATGTTGATATACGTTTCGCAGCTGGGTTCAAATCTCCATGTGTTCCCGCTTATCTCCAGAATTATTTACAAGTAATTACATCCCTTAGATATTTTAATCTTTGAAGTGTGTGTGTGTGTGTGTGTGTGTGTGTGTGTGTGTGTCTGTGTTCGTGTGTGTGCGTGTGTGTGCGCCCGTGTAAGTTTATTCTGCTCATGTGCACGTTTCATCATTTGTTGACATTTAAATACATTTATACAGATAGACTCAACAGGATGCAGTGTACCTTATCTTTAGAGAAATTTCCTTCGCGCGCCTGAACACACACACACACACACACACACACACACACACACACACACACACACACACACACACACACACACACACACACACACACACACACACACACACACACACACACACACACACACACACACACACGAAAACGTAGGAGCCATTATGATTCGTCTTCTTTAAACCTAACATGTCACAAGGATAAAAAGAGAGAGAAAAAAAAATGTAAAAAACTTCATTGCGCAAACACTGGAACTTGCAAGTTAGTGCGACCTCTCTCCCTCTCTCTCTCTCTCTCTCTCTCTCTCTCTCTCTCTCTCTCTCTCTCTCTCTCTCTCTCTCTCTGGGAATATAATTTTTCTTCACCGTACAATTTTTGTTTATATATTTGCACTCACTTGTTCATTGTCTTGTTTGT
>NC_059273.1:757500-770000 GCF_017591435.1 Portunus trituberculatus
GTGTGTGTGTGTGTGTGTGTGTGTGTGTGTGTGTGTGTGTGTGTGTGTGTGTGTGTGTGTGTGTGTGTGTCTAATAACACGCTTTTGTCATGGCACCCTGACGGCAATGGCATGTCCTTAAATGTGGATACAACATTTCAGAGAATATCGCTCCCTTAGCATATTGCCTTTTCCTCACCCACAATGTTCATAATCTCTAAGGCGACCTTCCTACTTTATTAATTCATAACGTGATTCGTAAGCAAAATGAAAATCCTCTCCAACATGTTATGACTTGAATAACATTACACTTTTCCCTTTTCTCCTTCCTTTTCCTTTATCTTTCTTTCAATTTTACACGAACATTTATTGTAACCTAAATCTTTCTTCTCGTTCCAGTGTCTAGATTATCCTTCCCTTTTTATCGCGCTTCCACTTCCCCCGGAGGCAATATCAGTGTCAATGTCGTGTCCCCTCATCTGCTGGGCTCTTCACCTATTTATCTCCTTTCTCCTCCTAATTATCATCTGTCTCCCGGGGAAATACATGTGGCAATACTTGATGGTTGCTAATTAGGACTCGTCGTGATAGGTCTCAGCATGTATGTAACACTTGTACTACGACATGTTACATTGCCCTTTTGTCTTAGTTAGCTCTGTTGCGCGTTACTCAGAAACTTAGAACAAAGTATATAGTGACATCTTGGAGACATGGGAGAAAAAAATATGGAGTTGAGGTGAAGTTTGTTGGGTAATGATTTTGAGATCTACATCCCGTCTTTCAGCAACGATATGGTGCATCAGTCTTCAAAGTTGTTTGCTGCCTGAGGAAACATTCTGCTGTTTTGTAAATTGTTGTTCTTATAAACCACCATTAAGGTGACAACGCTCATGTAGATTTTGCATTATGTTGCTTTATGCGTCACACACAAACTTTGACACCCTTCTTGCGAGGGAAGAAATTGCGTTGTTCTCTATTTGTATTTTGGTTTTCCTCTCCTACTTGGTCTCTCATTATTCATCAGTGCAAGTGAATACCACGGGCACACTTTGGAAGGAAACATTAATGTGTTGATTAAAGTGCTTCACACTAATCCTTAACCCTGTTTTTTTGGTTAATTATATCTTTAAATTTTGCAAACAGAAAACAAAAAGTGTGTGCGTAGAAGAACAATTCATAATTCAGGAAATAATTAGACGTGCTCTTAATTATATATTAACATTCTTAAAAGCGCGCGCATGCACACACACACACACACACACACACACACACACACACACACACACACACACACACACACACACACACACACACACACACACACACACACACAGAGAGAGAGAGAGAGAGAGAGAGAGAGAGTGCGCGCGTGTGTGTGTGTGTGTGTGTGTGTGTGGAAGCAGCCAGCAATATCGCCCCTGTCCCTCGCTCAGGCTGGCGGTCCGCTGGGTTCATAAAAGGCACATAGAAGCACTAACGTCCCGCCCCGATGCGAAAGAAGCGGCCCAGCTAATCGATTTTGTCATTTGCTTCGCCCGAATTCGTGTTGTACCTGGACTGCTGCACCTCACCTTGCCTTATTTTATATTCCACGTGTTCTTTACTATAAATCTGACAGTTATTTAAGTCCTTTAGTTTGCCTTTACTTTATACTTTTGTTATCTACCAATTCCTTTAGTATATTATTTTCCTTGCTTATTTGCAATTGTATCTTCATGATTTACCATTCTCTCTTTCCTTTTATCTCATCCATTCCAGGCGTTAACGCGATTATACATGTTTTTTTTTCTTTAGAGCTTTCCATTTTCAGAAAAGTTCTTTACTCACTCTGCCATCCACTGCACTGACCCACGTACTTCTCCTTCAGCATAACTCGTCGATATGACTTTGGGAGGTCGATTAGGGTCTAACCGGCGGAGGGAATTACCGAGGATCGATAAACGCACAACGTAGATTCCTCAAGAGACTAGAGGAGGAAAGTGGAGGTGATGGGACAGGACAGTTCGGAAGGTTCCCAAGGCGGAATATTATAGCAGTGGTGTAGTGGTGGCCTCAGGTGAATTGTGTGACAGGAAAGGGACACTTAGGCTGGAGAGTTATGAAGAAGGGAAGAGGGTGTTAGTAAATGGCCACAGAGAGACGCGAGGGATAAAAGGGTTGTTTCCGAGGCATCAACCTGTAATTGAAGTGTAGCCGTAGGAAGGGTAGCTTCATGCAGATGATACGAGGGGAATAAGAGATGTGGGATCGGGAGGACGTGAGGAAGGCTGTAGGGAAAATAGATGCATAGGGGAAGGGAAGTATTGGGCTGTCGCTCGATGGCATGTATCGATTAGTTCTTAATAGGAATTTATTAAGGCGCACTACATAGGGGATCGTGGAGATTAATAGCTTATAGCATATTGTAATGGCGGCTGCAGGAGACTCAAGCGTGGACCGTAAAAATTTTTACACTGGCAAGGAACGATTGAAACAATAAACGTTCGGAGCTACTGTTTATATCGAACATTTTTCATACCAGATCGTTGTACCCTGACGCGGTTACCCCGAAAACAATCTTAATATTCATGAAGGTGTATATTTGAGTCAACAGCAAAAGAAGGTAATGTAGTTTTATCTCTGCCGGGAATTTTGCACAGAGGTCGAGATACAATCTGGCAAGTGTTACGGTAGTCTCGTTGTTCGCTCAGATTTTACTGCCGAAGGTAAACTGTGACTGTTGTGTGTAAATTGTAGGTCAGTACCGCAACTGTCGACCGTGTATTGTTGGCAAGAGAGGGGAAGGAACACCCATGGTGGGTGGTGTCAGATAGTGTTAGGTTGAGGACAGGGATGCAAGGGATGTTGGTTGTGGTGTCAGGAGCGGAGAGTTGTCAGGTGATGTGGAAATAAAGAACGATATGAAGATGGCGTTAGAGGCTGGTGGCGTGATATTCATTACGAAAGTAATGAGGAAAGTGGATAATGCATCGTAACATAAACTGGAAGTAGAAAAGAAAATATGAATTACATACTTCAGCACTTCACTCTTCACGTGCAGCATGAAGTGAAATACGTATTCATAATTGTGTACACATACCTTCGCATATCTATGAACACTCACTCATATACAAAAGCATAATATTTTATGCCTTAATATATATGCATAGTTATTCATTTATGCATTCTTTCTTGTTCATATGCATGCTTATGCTTGCACATGTGCGTGTAAGCTGACTACCCTCTCTCTCTCTCTCTCTCTCTCTCTCTCTCTCTCTCTCTCTCTCTCTCTCTCTCTCTCTCTCTCTCTCTCTCTCTCTCTCTCTCTCTCATATCCAATGTAGCACCCATGCGCAACGCGCGCGCGCACACACACACACACACACACACACACACACACACACACACACACACACACACACACACACACACACACACACACACACACACACACACACACACACACACAGGATGTGACAACTGGTTCATCAAAGTAATTGGAGTTGCACTGGTATTTTTCCTTTGTTACATTTTGCACACAAATTTGCAGTTTCCACCGTGGGTTGACAAAACCGTGTCCTGAACCATCCTGGACCCTCTTTTCCCATTCCATCAACACCTCTATGGCACATATTTACGTGAATGACCGCGAAAAATGCTTTCCAAATATATAAATACTTGAACGGAAAATGCGTGTTTTGAGCAGTGCGCATAAAGGGGTAGCGGTGGTGTAGGTGACCCAGGGCAACCGCTCCCGGGAACATAGTATACTCTCGTGAACAAGAAAGCCAGTGGTCGTGAATATAGAGGCACGGAAGGGCGGGATAGGATCTCACCTTTACACATGGTCCATACTCACGTGCATTGCTCCCCTGCCTCACCTTCCAATTTACAATAAATCTGCTGAGTTCACGTTTATCAAATGGCGCCACTTCAGAAGGGAATTGCTTTTTGTAGCCGCGTAACAAATGTGCTTTTAATTATTTATATTCCATAAATGGGCTTTTAAATTATTTGAAAACATTATTACTTTTTGTTTATGTTAAGCAAAATCCCATGTTCTCTTTCTTGTGTATGACTGTAAGAAGACATTATTCTTGCACTTAAAAGACACAAGGCAGGTGAAATTAATCGTAGGTTCTTGACAAAAACATAATCACATCGACATTGTTTTTCTTCAGTTTTACAAATGTCAAGTAAATTATCGTATTTCTTGCACATTATAGAAAAATATCCATGGTTTCAGAGGTAGGAAGCATAGCAAGCCACTGGATTGCGATGCGCATGTGTATCCTATTCATGACAGCGAGTTATCAGTAACAAAACGTATTAATACATAACGTGATTAGCCCTTTAGTGTACATGTTTGGATTTCCGGCTTAATGCACTTTCCTCGTGGTGGAGGAGGGCGCGGGAATATGTGATGGAAATGGGAGCATGCAGCAGATGAAGCCTGTGTGCTGCGTGGAGTGGATCTGTTTGTCTCATACTGACATATCGTGGGAAATATGAAAGAAAAAAAATGAGATGAAAAGGAAAGAAAAAAACGTAGACCTCATACTACTGGTATGTGCACTCGCTTGACTCCCGGCTTGTTACTTCTTCACGTAACACGTTTCCCACGCTTAATAATAATAATAATAATAATAATAATAATAATAGTTCCATAGCGCTTCGTTTGTTTCCTTCCTCGTAAGTTTAATTAACTTCTTCCAACCGCTGGCAGAAGGTGGAAATCGGAGACTCATCATTAAAGTAGTTGTGGAAAGACAAATCCAGGGTGTCCTATCACTTGGCCGTAGAAAGAAGTCGATCTTTGTTACGGCACTCGGCGTCGCCCTAAGAGGATTACTTGACGGCTAAGTTTGTTTTACGAAGTCCTCAAGACAATTTTTAAGGGCAGCCGTGTGTCAGAGTTCAGCAATAAAGGGAATTAAGTTGGTCCCTCACCCAATGTTTTCCCTTCCATCCCTCTCTTTCGAAGCTCAAATGATTCTTGAGATACAGTAAGAGGAACGCGTGGGAAGCCTTAAGATTGGGTGGAGGCACAGCAATATATTCTTAATGGCTTTTCCTCATAAGCCTCTGAACGACGCCGCGCCTTGAAACCATCTGGCTCACTATAGGAAGCAAGAATCCCTCAAAACTATCTACAATCTATCATTTTGAATTCGTATCTATTATTTTTTTCTTTTGCGCACAGTGTGTTTTATGATCATGGGTAAAAAGCAATCATTTTTCTTCTTTCAATCTTCAGTGGTGAAAATATTCCTTCCTTTTCACTACAGAGAATGTGATAGTCAAAGTATGATCATGAAGAGGCCAATCAAGACCTATCTCATGGTCTCGAAGAATATATTGATGTCAAGCGAATAAGATATTGGTTCTGGACGGGCTAGCATATTGCATGTCTTGGGGGAGCAACCTGTTAGGGAGGGACGAGTATCTCACCAGGAGTGATGAAGTACGTGCTGCTGCCAAGTCATCTTGTTCCCCAGAGACGCATAATGTTCTTATTTTACGGTCCACTACCCGATGTCTCCTTTGCGAAAAAAGATGGTGGTCCATGCCGTGGGTCACTTTTAAGAGTTAACGTAACATTCTCGGCTCCATGCACACCAGGGCTCAGAGTTAAAGTGTTTTATTGATTGTGTGGATAAAAGCATCAAGCTGTTGAAGGTCAGCGACATGCAGTGGCTGAATAAACGATGTTTGGCTGACGAATGAAGGCCAAGGTCAGGAGGGACGCATATGTGGCCGTGGAGGAATGTGAAGGGCGTGTCTTGCTGGGGTATTGTACTTTGGAACATTTTCTGTGCAAGAATGGCGGCAAGGCAGAAAAATGATTAGTGGGTGGTGAAGCCGCCTCGTTCATTCTGCATTCTTACACAAACGCTTATAACTGACTTTGTTATCCACGATTAAATCTCTCTCTCTCTCTCTCTCTCTCTCTCTCTCTCTCTCTCTCTCTCTCTCTCTCTCTCTCTCTCTCTCTCTCTCTCTCTCTCTCTCTCTCTCTCTCTCTCTCTCTCTCTTTTTCTCTGAATGTGTTAAGCTGATACTAGTGTAGTCGGTAGCTCCCATGGGAAGAAAAAAGAAAACTAATGAATTCTCGTGGAAAAAGTTCCCACGTTTAACTCACTGATACACTGACCAATTTCCGGCGGCCGCTGCTACCGCTTGCTGAAGTTTGCAGCACCAACAGCAGAGGTAGAGGGAGGACTGGGAGGAAGATGGGGAGAAAAAGTGTGCGTGGCTCGTCTGGATGTCTTGCGTTTCATGTCTGGGCGGAGGAAGGAAGTCAAGGGGAAGGAGAAGCAGAAAATGTAAAATGAACAACAGGGAGAAGGACGGTGGTGAGATCGTGTGTTTGTGTGTGTGTGTGTGTGTGTGTGTGTGTGTGTGTGTGTGTGTGTGTGTGTGTGTGTGTGTGTGTGTGTGTGATGAAATGTAAATTAACATGTAATTATTTTTTTACGCTAAAGTAAAACAGAATACGTAGAAATTTATGTAATGATTCACTTACGAATAAAAAAATACCACAAGCTTCAAGAGGGAAGCATTTGAATACAGTTTCTCTCTCTCTCTCTCTCTCTCTCTCTCTCTCTCTCTCTCTCTCTCTCTCTCTCTCTCTCTCTCTCTCTCTCTCTCTCTCTCTCTCTCTCTCTCTCTCTCTCTCTCTCTCTCTCTCTCTCTCTCTCTCTCTTTTTTCTCTCAGAAAGAAAGAAAAGAAAAATAAGAAAAAAAGATACTTTGTCAGTATTCCCCTGTGTGTTCACGGGTTGAGAAAGAGGAGAAGGAGGAGGAACAAATGCGGAAAGTGAAAGACGAGAAATGAGGAAGAAGAGAGAAGAGAGGGAGGGTGACAAGGAAGGAGGAGAATGTGGAAAGATAAGGAGGAGTAGGAGGAGGAGGAGGAGGAGGAAGAACAGCAGGAGGAGGAGGTGGAGGAAGAGTCTGACAAGATCACCACCACTTGTCTCCCTTTGTGGTGCTTTTATCCTGTCACTCTGTACACGCCGAACGGCACACACATGCACGTCGAGAAATGCACGCAAAATCGAGGCTGTACATTGTAAACAATGCCAGTTTACAAAACATTCGTTCATACATGCAGGCAAACTTACACAAATACATATACATATCCGTGTGTTTAATGTATCTACCGGTTAGTCATCCGTGAATATTTTTGTAAAGTTTCCTATTTACAAAATGATCTATAGTTTCAACCTATCCCGACGTCTCCCTCTTTCTCTCTTGTCGCGTTTGTTCATTCCTCATCCTTTTCTCCCCTTCCTCCGTCTCTACGTTCCCCTAGGAATTCTTTGTCTATTTCCACACCTCATGCCTTCCCCTTTCTATTGTCGCTTCCTTCATTTTTCTGGTCGAAATTGAAAGAAGGTGGAGGTTCCCATCTCGAACAATGTTTAGGGTATACGTCCTCCAGTTTTTCTTTTTTTTTTTCAATTTTTTACTTTAATTTTCTTAGTTTTGATATTTGATATTGCTCTCTCTCTCTCTCTCTCTCTCTCTCTCTCTCTCTCTCTCTCTCTCTCTCTCTCTCTCTCTCTCTCTCTCTCTCTCTCTCTCTCTCTCTCTCTCTCTCTCTCTCTCTCTCTCTCTCTCTCTCTCTTTCCTGCATTTTATCCCGTAAGTGTCTAGTATAGCACCTTAATATCACTCGTTAGTGGCGTTGTTTTAGTCTCTCGGCCATATTTCAGTCCTCTCAGCGCAAGGCCTTGAAAATATTTAACCGGTGAGTGTGGGCGGCAATAACTGAGTGCGCGGTGGTGTGGGCGAGAATGATGGCAGGCCAGGATGTGGGCGGATGAGGTGTGTGTGTGTGTGTGTTTTAGTGCACGTGGTGTGGTAGGTGCATAGATGAATAGTGTGTGGAATGGAAAGGAAGAGTGTGGGTGGCCTCGACTCAATACAGAAGGTCCTATTCTAGATATAGATGCGCTTCATATATCCCACAAGTCCCGTATTTTCTTTACTGTCGGGATCGCGAGGGAGAGTGAGTGAGAGGAAGGGGGGCATGGCTCACCTCAGACATTGTGAAGCGCTCTGTGTCGGGCTGCTGGGTACACTATTGGTGTGGCCTTTTCCTTTACCTGAGTCAGGACGCGTTGGGGTTTGGGTCTTAATCTCTCCAAAACCGTGGATTGTGGTCACCGCAAGGCGTGAAGTGCGTGAGGCTCTCCTGGAATTCCGCTCTTAAGGTAGCTGGTGTCGAGGTTATGGGGCAAGAGGATTGCAAGCGAGGTCATGTTCGTTTAATGAAGTCAATTACACACACAAAAAAAGTAAATAAATAATGCTTCTTTGTTTGGTAAGGAAGTTAATAATATGTTTCAAGTGGAATTTGTGAGTTTGAATGGAAAAATATGGAAGAATGAAAGAAAATATATTTTAAAGGTGTGAATTTGAATGTGTGATGAAAATGTGAAGATCATACGTCAGAATCTCATTTCCAGTGTTCCTTTCATCTTTCTTTGTTGGGTCACTTTCACCAGTTATGCCTGAACCACGTGCCTTCTCTGACTCCGCTTGGTCTCAATACGGTCTGAAATGTGTCAGGAACTTGAGCAGACCGTTCCTGTCCATCTAAAGAGTTGGCTTTGGAGAAGATAAATAAACACTGGGGTGCATGAAAATATCTTTGTGAAATAACGTTTTGAGGCAAGATATTTTGTATTAAGTTAGACTTGATGCTTTCATAGAAGAAAAGAAAAATGAAAACTGATGCCTGAGGATAACGTACTAAAAAATATATTAAGTATCAAAGATTTCAGATGTATAATAGGCAAATTCTATAGATACCAGCCTTCTTGATTACGTTTGATATCATGAGGAGTAAAGTGGCGTGATGTGAAAAAGAATAATTTTATTTTTCTCCCCTTTGAATAAAATGTGTGTACGAGGAAACAGCTTGTGTAAAATCCGTAAATTCTGTCGAGAAATCTCAACATTCCACTCAATCCTTCTCAATCCACACCTCCTTCCTTTCATCATCACCAGCTCTGTGCCCTCGCTAATCCACTTCACTGGAACGTTGTGTGCTTCTCATAGACGTATCCCCCATAACACCAATCCACTGCGTACGTATGTGTACACCCTTTGCTTCAGACCTAGTTTCATGACGGCTCTCCACTAAAAAGATAGAAATTTCATTAATTCCGTAACTGTAACATGCATTCCTTTCCTACATATGAGTTGCTGTCCCTCGCCTCTCTTGTTCTTCAGGACCTTTCCATTTTATTGTTATATCCGAGTCCCAGGTGGTGAGGAACATTTGTGCCATCAGGTCATCTTCAGCTGACGATGCTCTTTCTGTTTCCCACGGCCTTGAGGAACGATATTCGAGATGCGCCACTGAAAAGCGTCCTGTCATTGGCTAGAAATGTGGGAAGATTTAGCAGGCATCATCGTAAAACTTGTTGCAATAATATTCGAAAGAACTTTTTATAATTCCCTTTTTTTGTGTTATGAAGTTGTTTTGTTACCTCCGCATGGTGTGTTTAGTGATGATGTTGAGCATATTTTCTTCCTTGCAATTAGTTTCCCCTATATCAACGTTGCATAATACCTCCAGAGTTTTGTTTTCATGTTCTTCCACTTTCTCTCTCTCTCTCTCTCTCTCTCTCTCTCTCTCTCTCTCTCTCTCTCTCTCTCTCTCTCTCTCTCTCTCTCTCTCTCTCTCTCTCTCTCTCTCTCTCTGTGTGTGTGTCTGTGTGTGTGTGTGTGTGTGTGTGTGTGTGTGTGTGGGAAGGATGGTGGGTGCGCCAAGTAATCGCAAGAGGGCTCAGTCTCAAATTGCTGTGAATATTCTCACATAAGTTTCCTGTGAATGTACTGTGTAAGGTACAACTTAGGTAATTTTAGGTGCATCTCGTCGCAGAAAGTGGTGTGTGTGTGTGTGAACGTCGTATTTTCGTGTAATGTCTCTTTTTTTTGTAAATGTTCCGTGTGAATGTAAACGTTGGGTAATGTTATTTTATGTGAGTGTCATAAGTTTTTCTTCAGTCATCTAGCAGTCCAGCAGGAATTGACCTGAAGTGAAAGTTGCTGTAATTACTGTGATTGCATTTAGTTTTATGTTTGAGGGAAATGTGTTTCATAACAAAAAATGTGACGTGTTGTCTGGAGTTTTGTAGGTTCTTTCTTGTTGCATGTATTTGTTACCGTAACCTTCACTGTCGTGCTACCCTACTATTATTTTGAACAAGCAATGCAAACGTCAGTGTGTTCCGGTAAGCGGCATCCATCACATCCACGCGCCGTCCTTTGACTGTTACAGTTATTTTGTGGAATTATACAGAGAGATGACTTTTTAATAAAATATCGACTTTAATCTTCTTGGAAACCTACTTTACGCTCCTATGTAATGTGTTTACTTAGTTGATATTACATTATAGCATTCTCTCTCTCTCTCTCTCTCTCTCTCTCTCTCTCTCTCTCTCTCTCTCTCTCTCTCTCTCTCTCTCTCTCTCTCTCTCTCTCTCCCTTGCGTTGGTAATAACAGACCAAAGTTGTTGCATTTTACGTTGGCCTCAAGAGGAAATTACCTCTCTAGCCTTCTCTTCCTCGCAAACTTCACATTTCACTTGTATTTATACACTAAAGAACTTTCATGGTAAGGACACCCACCAGTGTAGCCAGTGTTCAGGCTTGCCAGGTATGAGGGAGTGGTAGATAGTGACGCGTTTGCCGTGAGTCAGCCTATGATGTAATAGTGAGTATTGAGCGAGGCAGCCTGCAGGAGGAGGAAGATGAGGAGGAGAGTGGTAGGGCATCTTCGATTTCCTGTTCTTGACACAATACTCCCTTCAGCCCCCTCTTGCTTTGTTGCCTCCACGCCGCGTGAAGAACAGAAGAGACGATCATTCAACACATTTTGCACACCCGCGCCTTACAAGTTTATATTACGGCTCCGCCAAGATGTAGTGCAACAGACTTTGTAATTTATCGCCAGACACATTAGCCCCTTGTAAATTTTAGTTAGCACCCTTCCTCCCTCCTTCCCTCCCTCAAACTGTAACTCATTTCATAAACATAATTTTAAAGGTGCGCACCATGGAAGATCGTGGATGGAGCACACACACACACACACACACACACACACACACACACACACACACACACACACACACACACACACACACACACAAGCATTAAGTTACTTGGACGCAGAAATAAACTCCATTCCTGAAACTGGCCTGATACTACTCAGACCATAGTTCTGACACTACACCATGTAATAACCTGCTCCGTCTGCTTAATGTTCCTCTTCTCTCATGCTCTCCCCGCCGTTAAGTACAGCTGTTTGGTGGTTCAGCCATTAGCGACCCACAAGCAAAACCTCTCCTTTCTTCTACAATCTTCTCCCTTTCTTTACTCTCTCCTCTCTCTCTCTCTCTCTCTCTCTCTCTCTCTCTCTCTCTCTCTCTCTCTCTCTCTCTCTCTCTCTCTCTCTCTCTCTCTCTCTCTCTCTCTCTCTCTCTCTCTCTCTCTCTCTCTCTCTCTCTCTCTCTCTCTCTCTCTCTCTTACTTTCATGCACCAACCAGCCTCCCTCGTCTATATCTCCCGACCCTCTGAATGCGTCCCTGGATCTCCGTACCGTCTGCCTGAATCCTTTGCTGCCTGGTTATCATACTTCTGCCTTCCTAGTTTTCTTCCTCAGCTTGTCCTCTTTTATTATTCGTTTTTTTTTCTTACTTCCAAATTTAAAGTCTTGCTCTCATTTTTTCTTTCCCTTTCATTGTCTAACTTGCATAACTTCCTTTGATTTTTTCATCTCATTCTCTATTTTTTTTCCATTTTTCCTGCTTGTTCGCTTTTTTTTTTTCCTTGTTCTTATCTTTCATCCTTGTATGCATTGCTGTCCCACCTATGTTCCCTCACTAGTATTTGCATCTCTCCTGCCTGCCTTCCTTCCCTTCCGTCCTCTCGACAGTGCTATATAATCTCGCACGTGTGAGAGAAAGCTGGGAGTGACATACTATATGCGTTGTCGCTAGATTGGGTTATCCCTTGAGACCGAGGAATGTGTTGAGACGTGCTACGAGGTGTAAGAATTGATGACCTTCTTGACACTTAATTAGAGAGAGAGAGAGAGAGAGAGAGAGAGAGAGAGAGAGAGAGAGAGAGAGAGAGAGAGAGAGAGAGAGAGAGAGAGGCTATAGTACTCACTATCAATAAACAAAAGGACGAGTATGGATCAACCTTTCCAGAGGAGGTGACTCGGAAGGGAATCACAGAGCCTCTTAACTCCCTATAGGCTTAAGAAAATTAACCCCCTGCAGACGCTGACGGATCAATGGCCAGACAGACGATGAATACGAGGCGACATTGGACGCTGTGGTTTTAAGTGGAGACCTTTTGATTGTGGTGAGTGAGGTGGCCGCAGCAGGAGGGGATGGGGTGGGGCTTCATAATTAGATGAGAAGCTGGATGACTCTTTCAGAAGGTGAGACGCTCGTGACTGACTTTGGGCGGAGGCGACCAGGACTTTCTGAATTGAATTTCGTGAGTGTTTGTA
>NC_059273.1:775000-855000 GCF_017591435.1 Portunus trituberculatus
CACCATCCATCCTGCAAACTTTCTATGAGCGCCTTCTTTCATCATATGATATATACAGGAAGGTGCAGTATGAACCCAGGAAACTAGTATTGTTCTTCCTATATAATATGTTCTCTTGACACACACACACACACACACACACACACACACACACACACACACACACACACACACACACACACACACACACACACACACACACACACACACACACACACACACACACACACACACACACACACACACACACACACACACACACAAAGACTAAGGAAAAAGATAAATCTGTGAGGTACAATGTGGGTCAGCAGAAGAGCAGGTAACACAGCGCCGGCGTAATCCTGCCTTGACCCCGCTGCTAAGATCGCTAGTACCTTTGCCTTCTAACAAAGACCCTACGTTGCGTCAACATAGAACACACACACACACACACACACACACACACACACACACACACACACACACACACACACACACACAGGATGATCTGGGTGATCTGACTGTAATAGAGATGACCATATAAAAATGTGTGTGTGTGTGTGTGTGTGTGTGTGTGTGTGTGTGTGTGTCTGTCTGCACGCGCGTAAGGCCGGGAACACAGGAGTGACTGTGGCCCCACGTCATGACGCCACGTCGTGGCGGGGATGTAGCTCTCCATGACTTTCCATTGTTTAGAAGCTGTCCCGCGACTGTAGTGAGCTGTCGTTCATTCCCACCACAGACAGCTTGGCGCGACTGTTTCAAGGACCCATGCACACGAGCGACTGTAGCTGAGCTACAGTTAGTCATCAATCACATACCAAACGTGGCACCACAACGTAGCACCACAGTCGCTAAATCCCGCCACGACGTGGTGCCACGGCTCAGCGCAACAAAGTCGCTTGTGTTCCCGGTCTAAGAATATCAAATATAGAGGTCAGAAGACTTAAGAGCAAAGAGAGAAACCATAATGTATTCCTAAGCTACTAGTAACAAACAATCTGTTACACACACATTCTCTCTCTCTCTCTCTCTCTCTCTCTCTCTCTCTCTCTCTCTCTCTCTCTCTCTCTCTCTCTCTAACAGGAAGCGAGGCAGAGAAGGCCTTGTGGCATTATAATCCAGAGTAGAGACGACGGAAATGAATGACAGGGAAGTTGAAGTATCGAGACTTTGAAAATATGAAAATGAAAATAAAAGAGCAAGACTTAGTACGTAAAAGCATTGAGTCTTTTGCGTTTTTTTTTCTTTTTTACCTTTGTCTACTTTATGAACACTGTAGTTATATAGTTCAAAATTATCTTTAACCTTATGGCTTGATTCACTTCTGATAGGAAAATCAGCAGATGTTGCGTGTCTGTGACTCAAGTGAGAATAAACGAGGAAAAGGAAGGGGAGGAGGAAAAGAGAAAGAAGAGAATGAGAAGAAGGAGGAGGAGGAGGAGGAGGAGGAGGAGGAGGAGGAGGAGGAAAAGGTGGAGGAGGAGGAGGCAAACTGGGAAAAGAAAATAGAAAGTTCTGAAAGAAGAACGTGTAGAGCGAGAAAGAATAAGAAGATGGCTGAATGTGATAGCAAAGTCTCCGTGGAAAAGAATAAAATAGAGAAATAGGAAGAGGAAAAAGAGTAGGAGGTGGAGATAGCAAAGTAAGAAGAGAAGAAATAAATAAAAAGAAAAGTTCCAGGAAAAGTTGAGGAAAAACTCCAAGTAGGAAAGGCTAGTGTGCAATGAACAGGAAAAGAAAAAAGAACGTGTCTCTGTGTAGGAGTAAATTATCTTTCCTGTTGATCATATTACTAGTTTGACGATATCTCTTTCCTTTCACATTATTACGCACTGCCAACTCCTCTTCCCTCCCCTCTCTAGCGGCAACACACACACACACACACACACACACACACACACACACACACACACACACACACACACACACACACACACACACACACACACACACACACACACACACACACACACCTCCAATTTTTTACTGAGTGGAAAGAAGGAAAAACATAACCCAGCACACATCTCTAATTACGTACCAGCATTAGGAATGATAATTCGCGTCATCCTTATATATATATATATATATATATATATATATATATATATATATATATATATATATATATATATATATATATATATATATATATATATATATATATATATACACACACACACACACACACACACACACACACACACACACACACACACACACACACACACACACACACACACACATCAGGTGACATGCTCTCTCACTCTCTCTCTCTCTCTCTCTCTCTCTCTCTCTCTCTCTCTCTCTCTCTCTCTCTCTCTCTCTCTCTCTCTCTCTCTCTCTCTGAGATCTTCTCCCCCACCCTCGTCCTCACACTCAGGTCATCAGCTCCACACACTCGCAATGACTGGCGCAAGTAATGGACATAGACTCTTCCATTTAATATAATTCGCGCTGTAAAGTCGATGCTGGAAGCCCAGTGGGACTTTTGAAAGCACATGAGGTCGATTAACGAGCAATTACTCGCTTCAATTTGCTGATTACATTGCCTTTGTTCCACCGTTCCTTGCGAACTCCTCGCTGCTTCCACTGCAAAATCTCGTCTCATAGCCGATACGAAAATGATTTAGTTTTCCGCCACTTAACGGAGCCCAGGCTCGTCTTAGATGATAACCTGTTTATTTATCTGGCGGCTTTCGCTCGTTTTACGCACTGATAGCTAGCGTTATTGTTTCATAGTAGAGCTCTCTCACCAGTCTGCCGCACCGCCGAGCACTTCAGCGACTCTCTCTCTCTCTCTCTCTCTCTCTCTCTCTCTCTCTCTCTCTCTCTCTCTCTCTCTCTCTCTCTCTCTCTCTCTTTATGTATATTCTGTCATGGAGAACTGTTGCCATTGTGCCATGATCGATCTGCTAACACCAGAGAAGTCTCTGAACGATAATTGATAAAACAAATGTTATTGCACATATAAATGCAAGAGAAAAAGTATGTGTGTAATTCTTATCAAGTGTGAGGTAAGGGGTGCCTGGACGACATTCCTTGGTGCGTTGGGTACGCTTGGTGGTTTAGGGTTGAGCTAGACGACCTGGATTAACCTAGTGGAATAGAGTCAGTAATTGAAGAGGTGATCCAATAGAGGTGACTGAATGCTTGGTGTGTGTGTGTGTGTGTGTGTGTGTGTGTGTGTGTTTCACTATTTGATCTGCTGCAGTCTCTGACGAGACAGCCAGACGTTACCCTACGGAACGAGCTCAGAGCTCACTATTTCCGATCTTCGGATAGGCCTGAGACCAGGCACACACCACACACCGGGACAACAAGGTCACAACTCCTCGATTTACATCCCGTATCTACTCACTGCTAGGTGAACAGGGGCTACACGTGAAAGGAGACACACCCAAATATTTCCACCCGGCCGGGGAATCGAACCCCGGTCCTCTGGCTTGTGAAGCCAGCGCTCTAACCACTGAGCTACCGTGTAAATAATAATAATAATAATATTAGAGGGCTACACGTGAAAGGAGACACACCCAAATATTTCCACCCGGCCGGGGAATCGAACCCCGGTCCTCTGGCTTGTGAAGCCAGCGCTCTAACCACTGAGCTACCGTGTGTGTGTGTGTGTGTGTGTGTGTGTGTGTGTGTGTGTGTCAGCGTGGCTAAGACTTTATAGTTAATCATTGTCATGTCCACGCAGAGCACATTAACACACATACTAATTTCATCACGTAAATCAAAATCACCAAAGCATTCCCTTCCCGAGGCTTGCCGGAACACCATCCTTATCCAACAGGTATTTGTCTCTCCTCGTAATTCCTTATAATTACCTTCCATTATTTCCACCTCAAGCGTGAAACTGTAGCACGGAAAGGTAAGCCTGTGGAGCACCTGGGGAAGGGCGGGTCTCTTCTACGGCTGAAAGGATGACGGGGAGAGAGGAAGGGAGGGAGGCGTATACCGAGATTAGAAGGGGTTGGTTAGAGGAAAGGATGGCGATGTACCGCAGGGAGAAAGAACGTGGAAAACAAGGAAGATGAGAGAGGCATAAATTAGGAGGACAGAGAGAGAGAGAGAGAGAGAGAGAGAGAGAGAGAGAGAGAGAGAGAGAGAGAGATGGGCATTAATTTTCCACGGTCAGGCCTAACGACCATTTGGAGATAGTAACTAGCCCCAATTTCATCCCGAGACGCGACTGATCACCCATCATTATAGGACGATTAGACACCCAATTATTAGAGCGAATGGGAGACACCCGCCGCCTTCCTCAGGTTAACGATGGTGCATTAGGAACGAAGGAAAGACTGATGAACGCCAAGTTTCTCAAGACTCGGAAGAGGAAATTGAAGGGAAAAAGGATCGGACCTGCTCAATACATTATCCTAAGTGAAGAAATTTGTAAAACCGGAGCAGTTTTTCTTATAATTTCTCGAAGGTGTTCAATAAATGTGCGCATAAATATTTTTGTAAAGGCGATGTTTGGATTCCCTGCAGCTATATATATTTTTTTTCTTTATTTTTTTCGGCGCGACTCTGGGTAAAAAAAAAAAGCTTGAGATGAATAATGGAACTGAATATAGGTGTTTCTCTCCCTCTTTTACTGGTATTTTTTTTTTGTTATTGTTGTTCGAGTTAGGAAGGAATTATGGTATTTATATGCTGTTTATTTATCTAGCCTTTAGCAAATCCATTAAGAGGCATAGAAATGAATGGTAATAATATCATCTTTAGTGAATCAAATCGCCATTATAAAAAAAAACATAACACGCATGGATTTGGAAACACACAACACTCTCTCTCTCTCTCTCTCTCTCTCTCTCTCTCTCTCTCTCTCTCTCTCTCTCTCTCTCTCTCTCTCTCTCCAACCTACACAAGAATGTCCCTCTTTGCCCTTTCCATCCCCAAACTGAGGCATCTCTATTCCCCTCCGTCCTTCACCGCCTACAAGCTATTTTCTACACTTGATGGCTGTAGAAACTGCGTCTTGTGATCTTGCTGACAGCTCAGGTATGGACCAATTCCAGACTAATTATGCCATACCTCCTGAGAGAGAGAGAGAGAGAGAGAGAGAGAGAGAGAGAGAGAGAGAGAGAGAGAGAGAGAGAGAGAGAGAGAGAGAGAGAGAGAGAGAGAGTACACAGTCACTTTGATACTACCTGCCAAATCAACGTTGTTTCTCTTGACAAAGGAAAGATGTACTCACCTTTCTTTCTTTTGGAAGGACATGGAGGTGCTCTGAATTTCTAGACAAATTGAATCGCCGTAAAGAAGACTTTCTAGAACAAGGGAAATGGAACGTGCTTACTTCCAAAGCAAATTTACTGATGCTGTGTTAACGGTAAAAAAAAATATATATAGTAGAAAAACCTGAATTTTTTTTGTTTTTCGTATTTTTCCTCCTATATTCAGCTGTATATGTTTTGCGTCATTTTTTCTCCATACTTTCTTTTCTTTTCCTGTCGCTTTGTACGGTTTTTAAACTTGCCTTCATATTTTGAACTTTTATTTGTTTGTTTCCCTTGCGTACCCTACGGGTTTGGCATGTATTCTTTTATTGCTCTCTCTCTCTCTCTCTCTCTCTCTCTCTCTCTCTCTCTCTCTCTCTCTCTCTCTCTCTCTCTCTCTCTCTCTCTCTCTCTCTCTCTCTCTCTCTCTCTCTCTCTCTCTCTCTCTCTCTCTCTCTCTCAGATCTACCCAGTGATATTTTGCACATCATACAATAAGTACTTTCTCTTTTGCTCTATTATGTTCTGTTGCTTCACACCCTGTTTGAACTCCTTTTCCTCCTCCTCTTCCTCCTCCTCATCTCCTCCTTTTCCTCCTCCATTACTTCTATAACCTTTACTCATGTTGCCTCCCTTCCTTCCTTTGTTTTCCTTTGTTTATATACAGAATGTTTTTCTTTTCTCAGTATTTTGTTTTTCAATGAATTCTGTGTGTGTGTGTGTGTGTGTGTGTGTGTGTGTGTGTGTGTGTGTGTGTGTGTGTGTGTGTGTGTGTGTGTGTGTGTGTGTGTTTGGAACGGATAACAACTAACCGCCACTCTCTTTCTCAACAGCCTGGGCTCAGCAGAAGCAGCATTTCCGTAATGCTCCCGAGAATCAGCGTGTCATCGAGGGCAACGTCGCTATTATCAAGTGTGAAGTAGGCAACCAGGCTGGCCGTGTCCAGTGGGCCAAGGACGGCTTCGTGTTGGGTAAGTCATCTACTCCTACCTCGTTATGAATGAGAAAGGAATATTGGTTTATATTGGTTGAGTAAGAGGAGAAATCTGAGGAGGCGGAAGAGGATGAATGGTACACTGCAATTGCACAACGCCAGGTTTACGCAAAAAACGAGATTTTGGTATGTTTGGTGGAGAGGATTCCTTTTCAGTGCAATGATGTAAAGAAAAGTTAAGATAAATCCCTCTGAACGATATAGAAAGTAAGTACCTTCCGTGTACAATGATTGCATTCATAAAGGATCACATGTTGTTTTGTATTTCATTGATAAGGTAACAAAAACTGATAATTGATAATTGATTCAGGAAGGTTTTTTTAATATGTAACTGATTTCTATATTGTTCTTGTGATTCAGTTCCTGGACGGGCATTTAATTACGGGATGCTAACAAACGCATCATGAAAACATTTAATAATGCACCACTACGGGGAGTACACAAAATAGTTGCATAGGTTTAAATGCACTGTAATTTACTTTCACTATAGCGTTCTACCGCTTAGCGTCCACTCATGGCTGACAGAACAAAAAGGAAAACACAAATCAGTCATTATAAATAAGAAAATTTGAAGTTAAATAATAAAAAAGTGTTTGCCGCTTTGTTGGGAAGGAAAAATATGAGAAAGATTGAAGGATTATAGAACAATGAGCTGGAGACGTGAACTTACCTGTTAAAAGAGAGAGAGAGAGAGAGAGAGAGAGAGAGAGAGAGAGAGTGTGTGTGTGTGTGTGTGTGTGTGTGAGTTGGTTGGTGGGTTTGTGTATGAGCCAGTAAAACACAAAGTCGATCCGCTTCCCTAGAACAACATTTTCTTCGACTCACAAATGTCATCACGTTGAATTGGTCCCTTGCTAGTATTCACGGTGTGTGCAGAACAAAAACTACGGTGGTAACATGATTCGATAGAATATAAAAGGTATCCTGGAATTGAAGCATGAAGAACCGTAAAGTATCTGGAGTGAAGGGCAGAAAACAAAGAAAATAAACTTACATTTTATCTAGCCGTATAAACACACACACACACACACACACACACACACACACACACACACACACACACACACACACACACACACACACACACACACACACACACAAAGAGAGAGAGAGAGAGAGAGAGAGAGAGAGAGAGAGAAAAGCGTTACCCTTCCTTATTAGATTAGTAGTGATGGCAACAGCTTAAGGGGAAATGTGTTTGCTTGGCCTGCGAAAATGAGGTCATCAGTTTCACCACCGATATGATTATCTTATATTAAGGTGAGGAGAGTATCGGCTCCTTTCCCCTTGTGGTGATGAATTTAATAATCACCTGATCTGATGCCCTTTCCTGATCACTCTGTTCAAGCTTCGCCCAACAACGCAGCATACACGTGGCTTGTGTTGGGGAAGTTACGACACTCTGATATCACCTCGGCGCGGCGAATACCTGGAAATTGCCATCTTGCAGTCACCTGGTCTTGACGCCGCTTATTGACAAGGATTGGCAGTTGAGTGAAGCTGATGCCTCTTGTCTTGCCCAGCTTTAGAGAGAGAGAGAGAGAGAGAGAGAGAGAGAGAGAGAGAGAGAGAGAGAGAGAGAGAGAGAGAGAGTTATGGTTCTGTTGACATGAGTAGCGACTAAGCTAAGGGGAATGTCACCGCCACTTTTTACCAATGTCCTTTCCGTTAAAACACTGTTCCCGCGAGGCTTCCAAATGGAGACTTGGGAAGCCATCCTAACACAGGCGATGTGGGAGCGTTTCACTTGAGGTCTGGCACCGTGCTGTGAATGAGTATGAGCAGGAAATAGAAATATACGCAACACTGAAATATGGATGGAGGGAGAAGGGAGTGGGCGGCAGGGGCGGAGCTGCTTCTGTTGGTGTTGTGGGGGACTTTTTCAGTATCGCGAGACAGCCTGGAGGGTGGGGAGAGCAATAAAAAGGTCTTATAAGCCTTTGCATCAAAGGATGAGTTGAGAGAGACCTGGGCTTAAGAGTCTTTTGGGAAAGGTAGACAGACATACATACAGACAGGCAAGCATGCTGTTTAAAACCGACAGACGTGGAAGTGCTTGCTCCTACAGCCAATGTCCGTTTTCTTTGACAGACTATTGGGAAGAAAAAATGTACCTCCGCTCTTCCACTTCCACTCCTCCACGCATCAGCTTGAGTGCGCTCAGAGCTGTTATTATTATTTTTTCATCTTCCACTTTGTGTTTCTTTTCGTCTTGTTATTATCCCTCACCTCCTTTGCTCTTGCTTTTCGTTCCTTTCCCTCACTTCATTCCCTCCACTTACGTACCGTCCCGGGCTTCCCTCCTTGCACCTTCCTGATCCTTAGCGGAGTGGTTGTCACCGGCAGGACCTACGGCTTGAATCCCTCCTAACCTCTCTTTCCTCCTCCATTCCTTCTCTTCCTTTTCTTTTCTTCCTCGTTTTCGTCTCTATTTTCCTCCTCCTGTTCCTACTCCTCCCAGTCTCAGCCCACTCTTTCCTCCTCCTCCTCCTCCTCCTCCTCCTCCTCCTCCTCTCTCTCTCTCTCTCTCTCTCTCTCTCTCTCTCTCTCTCTCTCTCTCTCTCTCTCTCTCTCTCTCTCTCTCTCTCTCTCTCTCTCTCTCTCTCTCTCTCTCTCTCTGCCTCTCCCTTCCCTCCATATAACTTAGGCCTTCCGCGCCGCTGAATCCTTTCCTCTATTTATTGTTTTCTTTGTGGATATTGTTCACTTAATACTTTTTTTCTTTATTGTTTATTTTTCTTTTAGTTATAAGTTTATTATTTTGTACTTCATGCATATGTTTTCATGTTGCCATCATCGTTATCATCATCATCATCTTCAACCCTGCCACTGCCATTACATTCTCATCAACAGTGAAAGAAAAGAAGAAAAAAAGTCTTCACCATTATCACGTTTTTCCACGTTGGTGTTATTCCTTTGTTGTTCGTTCTTTTTCTTCTTCTCCTTCCCGCGGGTGTCATAATCATCGTCTCCGAACTCCCCCCAAAAAGTGACCTCCGGGAAACTGGTCAACTCTCTACCACACATCATCTTCCTTCATAACAAACTTTCTCATTCCTAGACTTGAACGACACCCATCTTTTTCTACCACGTTCTTGCCACTGTTTCCCTTGACGCTGCCTCCTCGTTTTCCCTCCCATGTCCCCTCGCGCTATGGCGTAGAGAGAGAGAGAGAGGAGGAAAGGGAGGGAGGTCAGGGAGGAGGGAGTCTTTGAGGGAGACGGTGCACATCGCTTTGGGAACACTCGGCAGACGAAGCCCAAGTGTTTGCTAACAATATTGGTCGACTCTCCATCGCCACTTCTGTCTATATACGGACTACCTGTCTAAGTCTCCTTCGATATAACGCTGTGGAGGGAAGTAGGGACGGGTGCTCGAGGACAGGCAAGGAAGGAGGATTGTCTTAGCTAAGTGGAAGGAGGAGGACAGGAGCGTGGCAACAGGGTGGAGGGAAGGAGACGGTACAAGGAAGATTTAGAGGTAAGAGGAAAGGGGAGAGAGGAGGGGACAGATTGGCAGTGCAAGGGAAAATTCTTGGAACAAGGGGAGAAATGGAGAAGAAGAGTTTAGATAGGAGGCAGTTGAGAAAACTTGGAGGGTTCTGGGAGGTGAAACAGAAAGTACTTATTGGCTTTTCACTGCGAAAAGCCAAAGTAAGAGAGAGAGAGAGAGAGAGAGAGAGAGAGAGAGAGAGAGAGAGAGAGAGAGAGAGAGAGAGAGAGACTTGAAGATATCTCACAGAGAAAAAAATGTGAAAAAAAGGCTGAGAAAGAATTCCTATCCAGACCAATAAACAGAACCAATAGACGTGTTATGCTTTGCAGAGGACGCGAAAGGAAACGTTTTTACCTCAAAATTATAAGATAAAGATATGGAAAATTGATAAAGAGGAGCATTAATGTGTGTGATATTAGTGAGATAGACGTCGAGAAGGAGAGGACTTCACTCATATGGTTGTGTTGGTGCTTTGTCCTGACAGTGGCGCATTACTTGCATGGCCTCACCTCACTCAGGGCCAGCCTCCCAGCCTCGCAAGATAAGTGGTGGACTGCTGGAGAAGTACCGGACGCAAGGCAGGACGTCTCCGGGAGGTGAAATTGTACGAAATTGAACACGTTGTAGGAATCTGATTTTCTGTCTCGAAATTGGGTCCTGACGTGTTGTACGGCTGAATAAATTCGTGCCTGAATATTACTGAGGGGGAAAAATATGTTCTACTCACTTATTTTGACTATTTATTACGCTTTGCACGCTTAGATTCTCAAAACCTGCAGGAGAAAAGGTGTCTTCCATCCTCTACTTAGGCTACATGCTCGCTGTAAGGAAATGAAACAAAAAAGGATTCATAATTCCGGATCAGAGTTGTGTAATACCCGTAGGGGAGGGAAAAAATCGGTTGCGTGTGCCAGAGACGCGAAAATGTATTTTCCGATTTTTCCGCCTGAAATTCGCGAAACAAACACCGCAATCGAATATAATTTGTGCGTGGAGTGTTCGTTTGTCCTGGCGGTCACACACCCATGTATATACAACTTCCTCTGTGCGCTGTTACCTGTAGCCAACAGGGGAACTGCTCGACTGATCTGTGTATACACTTTGCCACGCCAGCCTCCTGCGTCTGACAGCTTCTATAGATCCAAGAAGCTACTCCAAAAGAAAAAAAAAGAAATAATAATAAAGAATATACGTCACAGCGGTTCCTGGTTGGGTTTGAGAGAGAAGAGGAAGAGACACAAGGTTAGATTATTTCTATTTACTTTCGTGATGGAGTCCACGGGAGCTTTGGACTTCTACCATTACTCTAAAGAAGAGAGAGAGAGAGAGAGAGAGAGAGAGAGAGAGAGAGAGAGAGAGAGAGTGTCTTACATACCACATTCTCCTGAGGGTTAAACAGGGAACGCTATCATTATTATATGGTGTAACGAATGCCTTTAATGTTCAGGCATTCAGACAAGTTGGAGGAGGAGGTGAAGAGAAACATAGGTGTATGGAGGTGTGCTTATTACCGACTGGTTTCGCTGATGCTTCTTCAGGGGAATTCCTCTGAAGAAGCATCAACGAAACTAGTCGAGAATGAACTCGCCTCCCTACACCTTTGTTTCTCTTCACCTCCTCCTCCAATGCCTTTAATATATGTTCGGTATAGAATCTCACTTCAGTGCTCTGACAGCGAAGAATTTTGGGAAACATGACCCTTGACAGGTATCATTTGCAGTCGCTGTTAATCATTTTCACACCTGTTTGGAGGAGATAAGAAATAGAGTGACCACAATTTTTTTTTTTTTGTTGGGAAACTAAAACGTAAAAGTGTAAGAGCTAAGTGAACGTGAAGACAGAAGGATGGCTGTGTAAGAAGGAGAATGAAGGTATATGAAGCAAGTTGGTACAAGTGGTTGGTGTGGAGGGAACAGGCTGTGGGAGTAGTGGGTTTAAGAGGTATATAAGATGTGACCCTCTTTGTTGTCAAGAGTAGAACCAAGTGTAGGGACTTTCTGGAGGTGTAGAAAACAAGGTGAATGGTGAGAGGATGGTTAAGGTAGATCAGGGGATGTAAGAGAGGGACCAAGATGCCGACACGTTTGAAGTCAAGGAAACCCTCTTTAATAAAAAGCCTCTATTAAAAAAGGGGAAAACTACAAATATATTTCGAAATTCTAAACTTTAAGGGAGAACAATTTAGTAACTTTCCGTCTTAACTTGAGCCTCAGGAAAAAAAAATAGGTTGGAAGGGAGGCGAACAGCTTAATAACGTAAATTTCCCACCTTAACCGCCTTTTCTCCACCCGTAAGTTGCTCCGTTCACAATTATCCTCTCATCCGCATCTGACTTATGAGCCTCTCTGTCAGAATATTTCCTTTCTTCGCTACATTTTCCCGCATTCACACCCCTGAGAGAGAGAGAGAGAGAGAGAGAGAGAGAGAGAGAGAGAGAGAGAGAATTAAAGTCGACAAAGTATATTAGGATCGCAAGCAAACGATAATTTTAAAATAACTGAAGCCTCCATGTTTATTTGAAAAATAAAAAAAACTGAATTTTTGCACTGTTAGCAACACCTCAGAAGATTATTTGGGAGTAACTGAAAGAAATTTCAAGAAATTGCTACTTTTATTTTCATCTTTATTGTATTTGTAGAAGGAAAACTTAGAAGGGTGTAGCTCTATTGAATTGGTTGTAGCAACACTGTGTGTAATAAAAGTGGCTGGTATTATTGCAATATAGAGATAGGAGGAGGAGACAGAGGAGGAGGATAATAGAAACAAAAATAGGAATCATCACAGACGTAGGAAAAAGAGGAGGGACAAGAAAAATTATGTTAAGGTAATAAAGAAGAAATATTGTTGGAAAGATTTTAGTGAGAGGTGCCCAATTAATGGCACTTTTAATGGGGTTGTTGATGGTCATTGCGGGCGTGGCATTGTGTTTGTGGCAGAGAGTGTGATAACAGCTGTGTGGGGAGGCTGGTGCACGCGTATAAGTAGTGGCGGTATCAGGTGCCGCAGACACAACAAATATTTCCTCGTTTTCTACAGTAATTGAATCATTAATTACCTTCAGGGGTGAATGCTGTAATTTTTCTCTTGCTGAGTTACAACGGATATTTACGACATAAAAAAAGTGAGTTCATAGGATCAGCAGTCTTTTTAGTTTTACCTTCTAAGGGCGTAAGATGACAGACGGAGTGAGGTGTTGGTCCCTGTGTTGCATCTTAAAATGCTCTTTTCTTTGGAAGGAGCTGAATTACGGATACAAATGTTGCAAAACGGAAGGAAAAAGGTGTCGGTATCCATGGCAAGAAACGGTTATGTGAAGAGAATGTGTAAAAATATAAATACAAAATAAATATACACTCATTCAAGAAAAAAATACAAAGATATTCCTTACTGTTAAATTGAAATATGCCTTAAAAAGTCTTTGGGTGCTCGTCATTGCGGAAGGCTAGATGGAGAAGTGACCTGTGTGCAGCAGGGCTGAAGAGAGACATTCCTTCGACGCCAAGCAGAATGCATTGCGGCTCTTAGCAGCGAAAGATGACACATTATGTGGATTAATGGAGCTGCATAATTATAACAATAATTATTAGTGTCATATTTCTTGTCGCAAGCCTGTGAGAGCAAAGCGTTTTCTTCACACTATATCTTAATTTTAGCTGAGAAATATTCAATTTATGAAATATATATTGAGGCGTTTCTCGGTCTTTCTTTCATGTGTACTGTGAGATCCATCGAGTCCCTTAAAGGTAAGTGATGCGAGCACAACTTTATGACCCTTGAAATGGGTCTAATCTTCCACAAAGTTTTCCAAATGTATTCTATTCTGGGTGGCTTTCCATTTTCTCTGCTGGTCATAAAACATTTCTGTCATTTCATGGCTCTGCCTTCGCTGAATGGATTATCTGTGGGCTACCCTCCACTGGGCGCCTCGCGGGTGTTTAGCATGATCGGAAGTCACTTTTAGGGCTGAGAACATGAGGTATTTTATGCGTGGCCAAGATGAGAGAGAGAGAGAGAGAGAGAGAGAGAGAGAGAGAGAGAGAGAGAGAGAGAGAGAGAGAGAGAGAGAGAGAGAGAGAGAGAGAGCGCACATGTGCCACCCAAACACACACACACACACACACACACACACACACACACACACACACACACACACACACACACACACACACATTTTCTTTCCTTATTAACCTGACATCCTTCTTTTCTAGATCCTTATTAAACCAAACCTCGCCCAAGGCACGACATCTCCCGTCCCGTCCCGCCCCGTCCCTCCCGTCGTTCGGAATATAAAGACAAATAACCTCCTTCAGAATTATCCTACTCGGCTATATTAATATAGGAGGCGGCCGTTTTTGAAGAAGACATTAAATGATGGATTTTTTTCTTCAGCTCTCCGAGGTCAAAGATATGCTGAGAGCAAAGGTGATGGGAGCTTTAGGGCAGGAAGATGGAGGAGGTAGGAAGAGAATGTAGCTGGAGAAGAAAGTTCAAACAGTTCAGTAAGAGGAGGTTGTGGGAGAAGGAAGGAAAGGAATAATGGATAGAGGGGGTGGCAGTTAGCAGGAGGAGATTAGTGATTATCACGAGGGATGAGTGGAGAGTGGCAGGATGAAGGGAGTAAATACTATGTCTGACTGATGTTGTTGTTGTTTCTCTCCTTGTGCTGTTTAGAGAGAGAGAGAGAGAGAGAGAGAGAGAGAGAGAGAGTATACTTTCAGACATGACTGCGTCCTTTATAACGTATTGTGATATTTTAAGTAAGTTTCACAATTCGCCAGGCAAGTTTTCTTTCCTCGCTCATGATTTAGGAAGACTCGCTATGGAGATGTACCGTGCGTATCTCACAACGAACGATGAAGGAAAGGGAGCAGATATTCCTGACAGATAGCAAGCGAAATAATGCGGAAACGACAGAATGAACGATAATAAGGAAGTAAGGAAGACGGAGAAGGAGGAAATACCAAAAGACCTCGAGAAGAAAAGAAAGAAGGAAAAAAATAATCACGGAAGTGCCTGTCAGCCATACAGTCTCTCGCAGCACTCACAGCCGAACTTGGTGAATGGGTGGCGGCCTACAGGAGGACAACAATGGGCGGGTTAATAGTTATGGAGTCACCTCTGTGGCGCCCCTTTCCATTAAGAGACGCCGACCCCGCCCTTGCCAGCCCCCATACATCGCTGTCTGGCTCCGTTCCTCCCTTTCCTTCTCTCTCTCTCTCTCTCTCTCTCTCTCTCTCTCTCTCTCTCTCTCTCTCTCTCTCTCTCTCTCTCTCTCTCGTAGCAACAAGATACTAATTCGGGTCACGTTTGAAGTATGATTAAAAATGTAGGTAATAGTCGGTAATAAGTAGGTATACGTAACTAACTCCATTGAGGATGGCTGATAGTTTAAAAGAAGTGGAGTAAAAAGATGAGAATATGATGATGTGAAGTTGTAATTGATGAATTAATCTTAGATTGAGTAGAAGGAAAATGACGCGTGGTATGCATGTCTTGAGTAATACTCTGGTAAACACACACACACACACACACACACACACACACACACACACACACACACACACACACACACACACACACACACACACACACACACACACACACACACACACACACACACACACACACACACACACATCAGAAGACGTCGAGACAACTGGTAACAAGCGTGCATTTAGACTACAACAAAAGCGCGCTCGGTGATTGGGTTAACGATCCACCAATCACAGCCGTCAGCGAGAGTCGAGGCAAGTTTTGTCTGAAAGAGGAAAATACAATTGACCCTTTTTTTTCATATCTTTCAAATTGTTTCTGTCTTTGAACTGGAAGGGGACAAAAACACAAATGTCACTATTATCTGTCTTTCTCCATTTTTTTGTTTCCAAAACAGTCCAATGCTTATTGAAATTGAATATGCAATTTATTTATATACAAAGTTCTTTCGGACTAGAAAAAAGTGCGTTTTTTACTTTTTTGTGACGGATGTTGTTTATTCTATGATACATAAAGGTTCTTACGGCAGAAGAAAAAGAAAAGTGACTACATTGTCACACACACACACACACACACACACACACACACACACACACACACACACACACACACACACACACACACAAAGAAAGAGAGAGAGAGAGAGAGAGAGAGAGAGAGAGAGAGAGAGAGAGAGAGAGCTCACAACTACGCCTCAGTTATTGTGAAGAACGGAGAACTGAACACCTGCTTCTTAACTTCCCAGAAAGATATGACCTACGAGAGTAAAGTTCGCAGTCTGCCTGATATGGATGAGCTGTGTTGGGAGGAACGAACGGCAAAAGGATGAGAGGAAAAAGAAGAGGGAAGAATGCAAGGAAATGAAACATACGTGAAGATGTAAAGAAAATTGGGGAAAGTGAAGCACTAGGAAGCAGTGGAGAAATGTGAGAATGGAAGAATGGAGAGAGGGAAATAGCGTGAAGGAATGGCGAAGAGGAAGAGAAAGGGGGCAGGGAGTAAAGGCAGTTGAACAAACTAAAAGTAAAATAGATATGAAGGGAAGGTGAGGAAGCAAAACGGACGGCGAAAAAGAGTAAATAGAAGACTGAAGGAGAGGGATTTGTAAAGGGAGGGAGAGGGCTGGTAACTTAAGGAGGAAGGAGCATTACAATACTGGGAAATAAACAGATTGCAGTAACTTTTGCACATTTTTTTTTTTAAAGCATACATATTTTCTTTGAGACTTGAAATCATCATATCACCATTGAGAGAGAAGATAACGAGTTCACTATATAAATGACAAGAATTCTGTCCCCTCTCATGTTTTCCTTGTGGTCCACTCACTCTACAAAGTCACAAACTCGCGTTTCCTCAATTTTCCTAATACATTTCTATTTTCTTTTCGTTTTCATTTTCACTAGCCTTTGAGACTCAAGAGAAATAGAGGAATGATATCACGCTGTCTATCCGTTTGTTAAAGACTCACTATCTGGCAGGGAATTGTGACATTACTGAATGTGTGCTGTTAATAGCACACACACACACACACACACACACACACACACACACACACACACACACACACACACACACACACACACACACACACACACACACACACACTCATTTCTGGATTACAATGACAGAATACCCAGAATGAAATCAAATCTCCGTCACTCCAACACACACACACACACACACACACACACACACACACACACACACACACACACACACACACACACACACACACACACACACACACACACACACACACTCTCTCTCTCTCTCTCTCTCTCTCTCTCTCTCTCTCTCTCTCTCTCTCTCTCTCTCTCTCTCTCTCTCTCTCTCTCTCTCTCTCTCTCTCTCTCTCTGCTTGGATTCGAAAAGAAGATCGTTTGGTTGAAGATCTTTTGCTCCCGAGGAAAATATTAAAAAGACTGAAAATATACGTCACTGGTGGAGAAATTCAGAAAAAAAAAAATTCTCCAACTACTTAATGTCGTTGAACATGGTCACGTTTTAAAACTCCATCAAACTCATCAGTATGTTTGGCTTTGCTCATGGCGAAGTTAAAGCATTATATTTTCGCGCCGTCCATCTCCGAGTTTAATGACGACTGGTGAAGTAGGAAAAAAATATAACTTTTCTTTATATTTTCTCATTTCCAGATAGAAAACATTTGCATATCATACATGAAGACAATAGATAAATAAAGAGAAGCCTCAATACAGCAGAACTGCGCACATACATTAATATACGAAGAATACTCTACATTATTCCCAGTTCTTTGTGTTTATGCAGCCACAAGTACTTTAAAGCCACCCTCCACCCTAACAGTCGGCGGAGGAGAGCCGAACTTGCACGAGGCAGCGGTTTCTAATATCGAAAAGTCCTCCTCGTATAAATTTGAAGAGATGTCGGAGCAGGCGAAAGAAGGTCAGGTTTGGTACACAAGAGCAGCAGCGGCGGTGGAGGCGTCTGCGGTGTTGGCGTTCAAATAATCCCACAACCCAAGGAAGTTTCAAAGTGCTCCATCAGGGGACGCGTGTGACCCAGTTAATAACACCGCCAGCAGTAGTAAGGGGAAGGCCATGTAATAACGTGCTGGCGACTAACGTGTGGCCCTGCGAGCCATCGTCGACCATTCATTTGGGCCACAAAGAGTGCCGCCACCAGGGCCAATCAGCTGACGCTCTCCTTCCTTCCCACCTTCCTTCACTTCTTCCTTTCTTCTTTTCTTTCTTTCCTTCCTTTGTTTTCATCTTTTTCTGTTTTCCTTTCTTTGATTTACGTGTACATTTATTCTTTCCTTGTCTTCCCTCGCACTTTCCACCCTTCATACCTTCTTTCTCTCCTTGCTTCCTTCAATTCTTTCTTTCCGATTCACATTCTTTTCTGTTTTCCATCCTTGATTCATATATTATTTCTTTTCTTTTCTCCCTCCTCCCTTCACTTCTTTCTTTCCTTCTGTATTTCCTTTCTGGTTTTCCTCCTTTCTTTCTGTTCTTTTCGTTTTTCTATTAACACCATTCTTTCCTCATTCTCTGTCTGTCCCTTTTCTCTGTCTTCATACCATCAATGTTTTCTTTCTTACTTTGTTATATTTTGTCCATTTATTGCTTTATCATTTTACTTGTTTCTGCCGCCCTCCTTTTCTTCTCTCTCTTGTCTCTTTCCTTTTTTTTTCTCCATTCCTTTCGTCCTTTTCACTTTCTTCTTTTGTTTCCTTTTCATTCTTCCTTCTTTCTCTCGTCTCTCTCCTATTCTCCGTTTCCTTTCCTTCCTTCCACCTGCTCCCAGAGGAGTACCACCCTGGCCCACTCCTCGCCCTCGCCTAAGGACTCTGTGGATGATTGGTCGCCCTGAGCTAATTGTGTAGTTGTGGATTCTTGAAAGTTATTGGCCGTCTGAAGCAGAGAAAGTGATGGCCAGGGAAGTAAAGGGCCTCTGTTGTTGTTGTCTGTGCTTCTGCTGCTGCTAGACAAGAATGACTATAATAATGGTAATGGTGATGATGACGATAACAACAACAGCAACAATAACAACAAGAACGACAACAATGATGATAATAGTAAAAAGGGTAATGATAATAAAAATGATAATTGTGGACATTAATCGAGGAGAAGTTGTAATTTTAGTGGAATTTGTATTAGTAATAGCAGTAGTAATAATCGTAGATGTGAGGGCAGCGGTAATTCTGGTCTCATATAAGTAGAGGGCTACGCCACTCGCCTCCCTCATAATAACCTCTTATAATAACATATCAACGTTATGGTATTCCACTTTAATATTTTCTTTAACTGCTTCAAAGTACTAACCTTCTGAAAATTCTAACCTATGTACCTTATTACATAGAATCGTGTAAGGTAACATGGTGTAGCGTAAATCTTTCATTCAAGTCAGAAAGTTAGGAGATTAAAGCAAACACTAGTCCCTTTGAGGCGGTGCTTAATTGGAAAGACAATGAGTGGTGGCCCATCAGGCAGCAATGGGGAGGGAGGATCCTGGTGGGGACAAAGATCATAACTGCCTCTCCAGACAATAATTCTCTTGAAATATAAACTTTCCACATAAATCTTAATGGAAGACTCAGAGACGAATCCCGGGGGAAGTTATTCTATCAAAGCGAATCTCTGGCAGGGATGGTGGTAGTGAGAATGTGCTTGTTGGTTTTGGCCATGGTGGTAGTTGTGGTAACTTGTTGTGTGGGAGTACATATGAAATATGTGTTGAGAGCAATGTTTAACAGTAGTAGTTGGTAGGTTGGTGAGTCTAGTTAATTAATGCTCTGTTTGCTGTGTGCTGGTCTGTGCGGCGTCGAAGTGGCAGTGGCCGGCGCGCTCTCGTGACGAGGAGAAAACTCATAAAAAACTTGGCAGTGGTCATGAACGTGGCGAGAGATGAGACGAAGTGTGGATGGTCTTCGGTCGTGTAATCATGGGAAGCAGTTCCACATCCTTTGTGATGATAGGAGCCCTGTCGCCTCCCGCCCCTCCCTGCCATGACTCACCATGTCACTGGCATCAGACTTTTTCTTCTCACCATTACCTCACTCTTGTCCGTCGCTCTCGAGGCCACTAATGATATCACTACATCCACGTCACTACCATATCCACCATCTCCGCCCTCCCGCCTCCACTCCATCCCTGGTACCATCACAAACATCTTAGTTCGTAACCGCCAGACATCACTCAACCACCTCATTACACGGCTGTCTACCCCACCTGGTGCCGCCGCCGCTACAGTCCCTCACTCACCCACGCTGCGCTGTTACCGTAATAATGTAACAGGAACAAAACCACGATGGCCAATATAATGTGATAATGCGTGGGAGCAACTAACGCCTCGAGGTTACGGGGGTCAGGAGGGAGTTTCGTGTTGTTCCCACCAGGTCAGGGTGTTCTCCGGGTTGTGCCCTGAGCACCACATGAGGTGAGCCACCTTACCGCTCTCTCATTCCTCTTTCATTCCTCTTCCTTTCCTTTCCCATCACTTCATTTTTTTCTAATTTTTATCATTCCTCTCTCATGACCTGCCCTGTTTACTCTCTCTCTCTCTCTCTCTCTCTCTCTCTCTCTCTCTCTCTCTCTCTCTCTCTCTCTCTCTCTCTCTCTCTCTCTCTCTCTCTCTCTCTCTCTCTCTCTCTCTCTCTCTTTTCATCTCTCTCATATATATATATATATATATATATATATATATATATATATATATATATATATATATATATATATATATATATATATATATATATATATATATATATATATATCCTAGGTCCTTTTGTTCATTTTCTCCATAGTTACCTTGTCTCAGACTGCTCATCACCTCTCTCTTTCTCTCAAACTGTCTTTCCTTCTATTTTTTCTCCTCTTTCCTTTATGTTTGGCTTCCTTGTCAATCATCCCTCGACACCTCCCATCCCATCTCTACCCCCATCCTTCTTGCATGCTTCACTCCTTCCTTCTATTTAACTGCCACTTACTATCCGTCACTTCCTTCATCTTTATTTGCCTTCTTCGTTACTTTCGTCTTTCCCTTTTCGTTCCTTGTACTCGACTTCTTTCACTCCTCTTCTCATTTCCTTGCCTTTACGCGCCACGCAGCACTTTTTCTCTCTTTTTTACATCGGTATTTTTAGTTCTCTCTCTCTCTCTCTCTCTCTCTCTCTCTCTCTCTCTCTCTCTCTCTCTCTCTCTCTCTCTCTCTCTCTCTCTCTCTCTCTCTCTCTCTCTCTCTCATTTTCTCTCCTTTCATCACTGTCGTCGTTTTTCCGCTTCCACTCTTTCTCATCTATTCATCTGGATCTTCCTCTTCTCAGTTCCCCTCTTTGATATTTTTTCCTTGCACTCACTTTTCTAATACTTTCTCCCTTCTTCCACTTCTTTCCATTTCTTTTAACTTTACCTTTATTTCTTTACAGCTGATGTATGAAGCTCGTATTTCCTTTTTATATATTTTTTTCTCCCTATAACTCATATTTTGCAGCTTTCTCTCTCTCTCTCTCTCTCTCTCTCTCTCTCTCTCTCTCTCTCTCTCTCTCTCTCTCTCTCTCTCTCGCTCTCGCTCTCTCTCTTTCTAGGGTGTCAGTGTGTGTGTGTGTGTGCGTTTGGTGGTTTTCCTCCTCCGCCTGTCAGGACCTCTCGTCGTGCCGGGCTGACAAGTGTGTTTGCGGATTTGTTTACTCTTGTTCACGTTGTTATTATTAAGAGAAGAGCATACATCAGTGACAGCTTTGTAATGCATGTTTCTTTCTCCATGTTGTGTGTGTGTGTGTGTGTGTGTGTGTGTGTGTGTGTGTGTGTGTGTGTGTGTGACTGAGCAAGAAGTTTGTACCCACAATCATACTTATGGTAAAAAAAAATGGTGATTAAGTCGAGTTTCATCAGTGGATTGATAAAAGAGACAACTTCCTCTCTCTCTCTTTCTCTCTCTCTCTCTCTCTCTCTCTCTCTCTCTCTCTCTCTCTCTCTCTCTCTCTCTCTCTCTCTCTTGCGCTGTTACAACTGGAATCGTGCGTTTTGAAAAGAGATTAATTGAATGTAATCTTTACTGGAATATACTATGGTAAGAAGAAGCGAAGCGGATCAGCGGCAAAAAGGGAATTGGTGGAGGGAAAGACGACGCAGTAATGAACGCGTGTGGGTGAGACAGGTTGATGGAGGAGGAATTAGCAAAGACCAACAATTAACAATTTATAAATATGTATTTAAAAACGAGGAAAAGAAGAAAAACCTTGATGAGAAGGGATTAAAAAGATCGAAAAAAAACTCATTATAGATTGAATTCGGGGTAGAGGGGTAAAATGTAATTAAGTAGATGTGTTATTGTTAGAGGAGACGTGAATAAAAAATGCAACGGAAATTAAGCGAATATGGAGTTGAAAATGATAAGTTGGGCATCGAAGAGGAAAATTGATAGTAAGATAATGGCATGAGGATAGAGAATAGATAAGTAAAGTGTTCATGTAAGAGAAAAATATTGAGAAGTGAAGGAAACGACTGGTGCTTCTGATACGACGAACGTTACGGCAGCAGAGATGTAGTGAAAGAGTATTAGACGAAAGTGCAAGGAATATACTTCATCTCGCTGGATCTTAGGCAAGGCGTTGAAGTATTCATGATTGTCTTTCAGATCACCTCTTCAATATTATGCAAGTCTTTGACTATAAATGATCGCAACTATGCACAAAGTACATTTTGCGTGGAATATAACTGCCACATTAATTACAGATAATGTATGTTTAATAAAGTGAGGTTAAGTCAGTGTTTTACAGCCATTGATTTTAGTATTATATTTCTAATAAATTTGAAATGGACCTTCCTTTCAATAGTAAGGATAAACTATTGAGGTCGGTAAGCTCCGGTATAGTCCATAAATTTTCTGAACCCAGTTGTCATATTAAGTGTATAATTTATGAGTCGATGCCGCAGAATCTTATTTTTAGGAAGCGCCGCGTGTCCTTCAGCGTGTTGCAACTTCACCAGGGATTGTGTACAAGGCAAGAGTTCCCTGTGCATGGAGCAACAGCTGCATTGCGTGCACACATAGAGCATTAGCCGCGCTACATGCACATATAGAACAGTACTCATATGTATAAATAGAGTGGCAACCTATGTACACAAAGAGCAGAAGCCATTTTACATACACTCAAGGCAGCAGCCGCGCTTCTTACACACAAAGCAACAACCACGCTACGTATACACTCAGAGCAATAACCGCGCAACATACATATAGGGCAGAAACCATGCTATATAAGCACAGAGCAGCAGCAGTGCTATGTACACATAGAGCAGCAGCTACGCTACGTACACTCTGAACAGTAGCCGTGCTACGTACACACAAAGCAGCAGCAGTACACACATAACAGCAATCGCTCCTCGTACACTCAGAGTAGTATCCTCGTTACATACACAAAAAGCAGGAGCGCGCTACATACACACATGCTAACTGCAAGCTGACCATTCGTCATAGAGATAGACAAGGCTACAGAAAGACAAAGCAACATTTTTTGCTTCATTTTTTTTTTCTCCTTTTTGCCTAGGGACTTTGAAGTCAAGTGTTCCCGAAGCAGAATTAAACGATAAATCTTTCCTTTTTGTTTTTAATGTTATTCGCGAAAGCTTTGTCAGGCCTTCGAATTTCCTCAAGCAGGAAGAAAATTTCTTCGAAACTTTTAATAAAATTTCTAGACTTCTTCTCTTGGCAAAAGATTTGGAGAAAGTTTTGGGATCAGGAACACCGTCCTTCCTTGTGCACATTGTTTTATTGTGGCTGAGGGATGATTCCACCTCGCTGAACACATGTCTACGGACAAGCAAGCTGTGTGCTGGCCTGGGATATTGTTCCTTGCGTGTGTGTGTGTGTGTGTGTGTGTGTGTGTGTGTGTGTGTGTGTGTGTGTGTGTGTGTGTGTGTGTGTGTACACACACACACACACACACACACACACACACACACACACACACACACACACATACACTCATTGAGAGAGAGAGAGAGAGAGAGAGAGAGAGAGAGAGAGAGAGAGAGAGAGAGAATGAGATATAAAAATAAGAGAGACACAGACACACACACACACACACACACACACAGGCTCAGTGAAAGAGAGAGAGAGAGAGAGAGAGAGACACACACACACACACACACACACACACACACACACACACACACACACACACACACACACACACACACACACACACACACACACATTCATACAAATGCACGAAAACTCGCAATGATGTATATACGTAATGACTACATTCATTTCAACGTACATAAGCTCCGTGCGTCTTATTTTTTTCTTTCCTGCCAAGTTTGAATACAAGGCTCCGGACGAATGTAACAATGCTAGTGTGTGAATGGAGAAAATTACTCTGCCGTGAAGAGAAGAGGATAATTAGAAAAGGATAATATACTGGACGGAGTGTGAAAAAGAAGACATGAAGAGAGAGAGAGAGAGAGAGAGAGAGAGAGAGAGAGAGAGAGAGAGAATTCCCATGGTATGTTTTCCCGTTGAACTGAAGGGCCTCTGTATGTTAACAAGACCACCATCATCCACATGCATCGTCCCCTTCCTCACCCCCTCTTCCTCTTCCCTCCTCTCTCACTCATAGTTCCTCATATTCCTTCCTCTTTCTGCTCTTCACCCTTCGATTGTACCTCTTGTAACGCTATTTCATTCCCTGTCCTCCAACCCCGCCCTGCATTCCTCTTTTCAGCCTCATCCCATATTTTTCTTAAGTTCGTCTGTGCATGTATTGTAGTTTCATGTTCACCTTCACAGACATCTTTCTGTTTGTATCATTGTTCTAGTTTATAGCATAACATTACCCCAGAAATCATGAATCAATGCGCTTATTTTTCACGAGTCATTAGTTGTTTCAATTCTGCAATAACAGCCACTGAGTGAAATTGGTATTTTTTTTTTCATTTTGGCCACCTCGTTTATATATACTCGTGCTATCTATTTGTTTTTGTTTTGGTTTTTTCTTCCCTACATAAAAGAAAATATTTGTTTATTTTTTTGTATCGCGTTAACTCTTTTTTTTGTACTTTTTATCTTATTTTTTTCCTCTTTCTCTTCCCTCGCTGGCTTTTATCTCTTTTTCCTACATTTTGGGTTGAAGTTCTTCCTTCATTGTAATCGCTTCAAACAACCTTATAATATATACTGAGATAAAAGTAACAATAATTTTCTTTCCCATTACCAGGCCGTGTATCATGACACAGAATACCACATGTATACCACTAACATGTACTTGTGTGTGTGTGTGTGTGTGTGTGTGTGTGTGTGTGTGTGTGTGTGAGAGAGAGAGAGAGAGAGAGAGAGAGAGAGAGAGAGAGAGAGAGAGAGAGAGAGAGAGAGAGAGAGAGAGAGAGAGAGAGAGACTAAGTCTTAGCAAGATTGTTTAATTGATTTCTTGTCCTATTAATTATTCATGATTGTTTTCATACTAATGACTTTTCGATTACAAAACTTGAAAAATCTCATATTTAAGAGAAGAGATTATCTGAAAGAAAATTCCGAACTTCTGTTTTCTGTTTAACTGTTCGTTCACCTGTTTCACCAACGGGCATAGCTTTATTTAACTAAAAGTTTTTGTCACCTTTTTATGTGTGTGTGTGTGTGTGTGTGTGTGTGTGTGTGTGTGTGTGTGTGTGTGTGTGTGTGTGTGTGTGTGTGTGTGTGTGTGTGTGTGTGCGCGCGCGCGCCTGTATGTAGAATGGGTAACTGTTCTTTATTTAGGAACGTGAATTGCGCCGTATTTGATCACTGCATACCCTGGTTACAGTTTTGCTGGTGGTGCTCCTTCAGTACTGTTATTTATGGACATTCATAACATTCTTTTTGATGTTCCGTTGTTGTGTTTCGGTGCAGCACAAACCTGAATTGGCTAGTACAGTAAATGACGTTCTCATCACGGAGGGGCTGCAGGTGGTGACTCAGGCTGCTTCCTATCATTGTTGTGTGTACAGTTAGCGAGTCATTCCTCTCCTGTGGTTGCGACACCTCTACCTTCTTCCTTGTGTGTGTGTGTGTGTGTGTGTGTGTGTGTGTGTGTGTGTGTGTGTGTGTGTGTGTGTGTGTGTGTGTGTGTGTGTGTGTGTGTGCGCGCGCGCGCCTATGAACTGTTTATCGGCTACACGATGAGAGTTATTATTTTATGTTATCATCCGTAAATTTTTGTGAATAAAACTGTAATTATTTCATCGCAGCTTCCCAACTAATAGTAAAGTGATTCATTTCCATTTCGCAAAATTTAAATGATAATGTTTAATTGTTCTTGTTTTCTTTGCATAGAGAGTGTTGTTGAAAATTGCTAATCATAATAAAGAGAAATATCCCAGAAATATATATGGACATATAAAGAAAAAGACCATGGATTCAACGTTTCTGTATGCAACGCAATATTCAACCTTTCTTAATTTACATGAAAGAGAGAGAGAGAGAGAGAGAGAGAGAGAGAGAGAGAGAGAGAGAGAGAGAGAGAGAGAATGGCAGGTAAATAAAAAAAAAGTGATAGAAATAAATGTCACTTAGATTGGTATGAACAGCTGTGTCGACCACTCAGCCTCTATGCTTCTTGTGAGTTGAGTATTTCCGCAGCATCTCTCCCCACTAACACATCGTTCCTCGCCCCATCCATTATTGATGACCACCTGCCACGATCTTGCCGGGCTGGCCACTGAGGGAGCCCTGACGCTCATCACAGTAAAAGGCAAAATTGAGAAGCAGCGTGGGATAAATCTAAATTGAGAAATGTGGTTTGGGTAGAAGTGGGTAAGGCGAGGAAGTGAGAGAGGCGGTGGTGTGAAACGTTAAAAGCGTTGGGAATTGGGAGGGAGATGTGTAGGTCACCAGGGCGGAGTTATCGGGTTCATGTATTGGAGTAATCCGTGATGGAAGATCATTCAGACAGGAACATGTTCAGTCATTGCGACAGGATACTTGAGAGAGAGAGAGAGAGAGAGAGAGAGAGAGAGAGAGAGAGAGAGAGAGAGTGTGTGTGTGTGTGTGTGTGTGTGTGTGTGTGTGTGTGTGTGTGTGTGTGTGTGTGTGTGTGTTACCCTTGATATATGAGCACATAACAATATTGAAATAATTATCAAACAATACATTCAAGTGTTGTCAAATATGTAGAGGTGAGAATACCTTTTATTGCCCTCAGATATAAAAAAAAAAAGAATATTGATTAAATGGAAACAAAAGCATGAAACAAAACCTTTATGTAGTTTTCTGGTGTGCGTCTCGAAGTGGTCAAGGTTTCCTCTGCTAATGAGAACACACGAAACCGTCAGTCCTTATCACGGAGTTTATTGTTGTTGTCGGTTCTTCCCTCAACCGTTTTCCCTTGGGATGATTTCCTCTCTTGGGCGTCATCTCTCACCGTCTCCTTCACCATGTAATTTCACTGAGCCACAGCGCCACACTGATCAGTGTTTCTGGCCCATGGTGAACTTCTGTACCATTACTGTTTTAATTTTGTTTTTTCTGCAGAGCCTCATTCTTGGAAGTCATATGTCATTATGATGCCCTTCATTTCAGGTGTTTATCTGTGTATGAGTAAGTTTATATACACAATTCAAGGTTATGTAAAAACAAGTCACACATTTTCCTCGTTACGGTCACTATTTATTGTATGTCGTAAATAACATATACATGCTTGTCAAATTATGTTTTAGTCGCGTAAAAGTGAATGAATATATTCACTCATTTAATTCAGAATGAGGAGAGGGTGTGTCGTATACAGACAAGTATAACCTCATTACCAGCCTTAGTGTGTAGTTTGCATTTGTTAACCAAAAAGAGTGAACAAAGAAAACTTGCTAAACATTCCTGATGATGGTGTTCCTGGGAGAACATCACTCGTGTGAAACCTGGAATAACGACATCATTATGTAATTAAAACTTGGGTGGGTGTTGCAGAGAGTAAGTGCAAATTGTTCTCAGAAACGGCGTTAGTTTGACACATAAATTAAAGATAATGCGATTTAAAAGTTGTGGTGCAGCTCACGGCGGTAAGCAAGAGCCTCGCAGGTCGGACGGAACAAGTGGTGCTCACCTGACTGAGGTAGAAAAAATGAGACGCGAAGCCCCCACCTAATTACTGGACGACACAAGACTGGAAGGCGTTATCACTCCAGATGAACTATTCATTAGAGTGTAATGGCTTGATTCTTTCGTGAGATCTGCCAGTAGAGCAGATGCATCACGGATTATTGCAAGTGATGTATATTGAAAGACTATGAAAGAAATTGTTTGACTCTGTTTATTTATATATTCATTCATATCTTTATGAAAAATGTAATGGCAGTATAGGCTTCATATCCTTTGTGTGATCAGCATCTGGACAGTTCCACGTTGACCCACGTTTCGCCAATCGCAGCCTAGGAACGACTGACTGTTTACAAACTTTGAGGTGATCACTACCCGAGCACCGCTGAGCCGCTTCACAACGAGGCGTTTGGTTGCCTCATGAAAGCGCTACTTTCAAAGTATCTTCACTTTATTATGGTGAAAAACTTGGCCGTTATTGCGAATGAAATAAAGTGCACTTCACGTTCGCAAGAAGTGTGGCTGTCACTGTGCACTGGCCTGTCCACTCAGTTCTGTGACCTGACTTACTGACGCGGCTCAAGGTGGGCGGTCGTGTGGATGATGTTCTTAAAACTTTATGTTATCTCGTTTTCTCCTAATTTCCTTTGATATCGAAACACACACACACACACACACACACACACACACACACACACACACACACACACACACACACACACACACACACACACACACACACACATTTTGTCGACTGTAAAGTGACGAACGTGTAGTGGTGGAAGAGGAGCGGGTCAGCAATGGAAACTGGCGGGCCGTGGTCCCACTGCCACAAACAAGGACTCGCATCTTAACAATTGCTCGTAAATTGAGACTAGAAGACTTGAATTTAGATCCAGTTCAGAGGATTCCCAACACTTAATTTCGTTTACCAGCGTCTTATATTTCCTGAAGCCTCGGAAGGATAGGTCTGTATATACACAGTGATCCTCAGTGGAAAAGATGTATATATAAAGAAAATGGGTGGAGGCCTCATGTCGCCCGCCTGTTCGAACATACAGTTTATGCTTCTCAAGCATACTGACTTACGTATCACTCTGCCCTTGCCCAACAGTGTTTTGGAACGAAGTAAATGCGGTAGAAAGAAAGGAGAGCGAGAGCGGACAGTTTAATATTATGAATTTTAGAGTTATGTAAAGTGGAAGCCGTGGATGTAAGGGATAGTGTATAGAAAAACGAGAGAGAGAGAGAGAGAGAGAGAGAGAGAGAGAGAGAGAGAGAGAGAGAGAGAGCATAAAAAAAAAGAATCACAAATAGAAATAAATAATAATGACGGGACAGAATAGGAGTCCATGAAAGCAAACATCAGCGACTTTGGACACGTAGATATACGGTTGAGGGAGATGGTGCCAATCATTTTCTGGTGACAGAGCGCGAAAGAGAATAATTATGACTGAAATAAATAACACGGAAAGAAGTATCAGAGAGAGAGAGAGAGAGAGAGAGAGAGAGAGAGAGAGAGAGAGTCCATTCCTTTGTCACATTCCCTCCAAATCTTAGCGTCATGCGCTGAGGCCGTACATTTAGATCCTACTTTCAAACCCTCTTTTCCTCTCTCCTCGGAGTTCCCTTTCAGACCTTCCCAGCATGAGAAGGGGGAAACAAATGTGTGAATAAAACCTGAACCAAAGCCTTGTAATCCCTCGTAGCTTTTAGTTATAAATGGCGTTCAGCGAAGAGCTCTTAGGAACCTGCGTCAGAATATTCCGCTCTGGCTTTGTTTAGAGGGCGAGGAGGGAAAGGGACGGAAAGGAGCAGGACGAGTGGGAAGAAGGACGAAAGGAGAGCGGCAGGGAAGAGGGCGGGAAGAGGAGGATCTGGACGTGATTTCCAACCGTGGAGGAGGTGGAAAAGGAAGATGAGGAGGAGGGGAAAAAGCGGGTAAGACGGGAGGCGAGGTCGTGAGGAAAAGAAGGGATTTTTTTTTTGCCTTGGTTTGAAGGTGGATCGATGACCCGTGTGCGAATTCTTAACTTTATCTTTTTTTCTTTTCTTTTTTGTTTGATGGATGGGAGTGTTAGTCTCACGCGACCAGATACGAGTGCAGTCAGCATGGCCCTTTTTTATTTGACTGAATTTCTTGAGTGATTTATTTTATCTTGTTATTTTTAATTCATATAATGCCTTTATGTTGTCGTTTTGTTTTCTTTTAGACCTCTACATTCTATTTTGTTTGAGCCAGTTTTCAAATAATCTTTTTGGATTGCAACACTGCCCACGTCTTCTCACAGATCGAGTTATCCCCAGGTTAGCCTCGTCTCCCCTTCATAGCGTAGCTACTCTTCAGGGAAATACACATTTGTGATCTTATTTAGTAAATATCCATATACATATATGAACATCACCATCATCATTGTTATAAGCCTTTACAAAACCGCTATTGAAAAGAGACCTCATTCAATCTTCTTTCAGCGTTAAGGCATTGTGCTACTGTCAGCTAGCTATTGTTTGCTTATTCTTTGGTCTGCCTCTGCTCGTCTGTATTTAGTCATTCAGCTTTCTATTCTTTCTAGTGTCTGTTCTATAGTAACACAAAATCAAATTGAAAATTTACTAGCTTCTAGGAGCGGGCACATCGATGTGTCATGTTAGTGTAATATTCATCTTTCTTTTTTTTCCTTTTTTTTTTTTTTTTTTTACGTAGGGAGGAGGACCGGCCAAGGGCAAAAGAAATAAGAAAATAAAAGAAGGCCCACTTGACTGCTGGCTCTCTAAAAAGAGAGCCAACACTGATAGATTAACTATTTTTATTCAAGATTCCGATGCATTCATTTCTTTAACGAGGATAGAAACCATTAGAAATGTTTCGTTTCTTGGAGGCAAACAGCAATGCTTTTGATATTTGTAGATATCAAGACACCATCTCTATTTTTCATCCTTTGATATCTTATATGATCTAACATATTTTTTGACATATTTATTATCTCCACGCTGTATTCCGTACATTATATACTTCAAAGTTGTACAGACTTTTCTCTGAGAATATTGAACAACATATTTTTAAGAAATACGATTGTATATATCAAAGGCATTCCACTCTACATTGATTCGTCTATTAATTCTTACCGTATTTATTGCTTAACTTTGTAGTTCCTTTTAGGAAGTTTTGCATTTTATCAGAATTGTTTTCTCATTCCCTTAAAGTTGTTTATGGAAGGAAAAACGTGAACCCCTGAACATGTGTCTCCTCTGGAAACCCAGTGCCCTCGTCCTTCAATTTGCGTCTCCCTTGACAACCTTGTTTTCTTAAGTTGTCACTTGTCTTGCCCTCCTTCCCGATCCTCCTAAGGGTTCCCCCGGACTGTGGAGGCCTCCGCTGGTCGTCACACAAACCATCGGATCAAAGGAGCTGCGTCCATGGTGTCTGGCAGTCTGTGATCAGCTTTTGAATTAGATTATTTGGCCATCTATCACGTTGCCCAAACGGGGAGAGAGAGAGAGAGAGAGAGAGAGAGAGAGAGAGAGAGAGAGAGAGAGAGAGAGAGAGAGAGAGAGAGAGAGAGAGAGAGTGAGATTTTCAAATTAACTGAACTAGAATGATATGTAAAATTAAAGACTTGACAATTTGAAGTTGACTACTGTCTATATATATGTTTGTTAGTGTTTACAGTTAACGCGTGATTTATTTCTACATTTTATGAGACATTCCTTTATCCTCTATTTTCTTTCCTACATTCCTTCGCATTCTGTTCACGTACCCTTCATCTCCCCGTTCCTTCGATCTCTTCTCTCCCGCCCTGTTTCTCCTCTCTTCTCGCTCCCTCCTTCCTTCCTTGAAGTGGCATCGTTGGTTTTGATGCGACGCGTCATTTCAGGGAGGAGGAAATAATTGTGAGGAACATCTTTTACAGCTAGATAGCAGAGGGTGTGAGGGACTTTTGGAAGGGCGGGAAAATGACACAAAGATCTGATAATGAAGTTCCTTGAGGAAGAGGGAGGCCTGGAGGGGATGGTTCAACGGACGTTTGTGTGTTCATCTTGTGTTCATTGATTTGTATCATGAAGCTCCTTAGTATTGAATGTATCCGGGCGACTAAATTCCTCTTAAAGTTACCGTTTTTTCCATACGTAAAGGTTTGGAAGGGGGCTGGAAATGACTAACAATAAAATTGGGAGACATTTGTGGGAAAAAAACAAAGATACAAAACAGGCAGAGAGGTTTGTTAAGAATACAGCTTTCCTTACCTCCGCTTCCGTAATTTGTCCTTCCCTGCCTTACATCCTTCTCTTTGCTGGCCATTCTTGGTGTTTCCGTGGATTGAACTGCGGGGCAACAGGATCGCCCGAACCCTGCGCCCGACTGAAGGAAAGTGGGGGACGGGAAAATGGAGCAAGAAATGGCTAGAAAGGAAAAAAAAAAAAAAGAAAAGTTGGTGGAGAATACATAAAAAAAAAAAAAGAATTCTATCGCTGCCCAAAGGAAAAGTAGTTATAAGAAAGGGAGTGTGGATGTGAAGAAAGGCATCAAAAGTTATTCTTTACTTGTTATACTTCTCTCTCTCTCTCTCTCTCTCTCTCTCTCTCTCTCTCTCTCTCTCTCTCTCTCTCTCTCTCTCTCTCTCTCTCTCTCTCTCTCTCTCTATATATATATATATATATATATATATATATATATATATATATATATATATATATATATATATATATATATATATATATATATATATGTAGGTGCAACACACCCTCGCTGGCCGTGGAGAGATGACCTGATAAAAGAGATATCTTCTATCCAATTTCTACATCACCAATAGGATTCCCGGCAGCAGCTGGGACCAGGAAGTCGTATCGAGAGTAGTAATCACTTGATGCAATTTAGCAAAGTCAGATCTTCCCCTCTCTGCTTCCCCAATGGCTTCTTTCCCTCAGCCCTCGTGTATTACCATTCTCCTTCCCCAACACCGTGCCTCGGAGACATAGGAAGGACCGCATCACTGTCTTTTTTTTTGACGAAATTAATATGCCGTCTTGACTTTGATGACCCATAATGCACCAGTAAATTCTTATGCATTTCGTCATTGATTCACTTCAACAACATGATTTGTTTTCTTTATCAGGGATTCTTATATGATTTCACACAACGTTATTTTTTCTTCCTCTTGCCTGCTGAATTTATTATAAGGTTTCTGTTGTTCCCAGAGCCATCGACATGATCCGGAACGTACATTTTGTCTAGATATATTTTTTCCAGGTGTTCAGTAAGAGCTTCTGTGGGTCGGGCTTGTGTTTGTGTTGCGGGTGGTGGTCAGGGCGGGGCCATCAAGTGGGGAGGATAAAAGGATGCAGTGTTGACTCTGTTGATGAAAACTCCTGCGCGCCTCACTAATGCTACCAGGGTTATTCCGATAGTAAACCCCATTTTGTTTCTTTTGTATTTGTTTGTGAACGTGGAGTCGTTCTCTCTCTCTCTCTCTCTCTCTCTCTCTCTCTCTCTCTCTCTCTCTCTCTCTCTCTCTCTCTCTCTCTCTCTCTCTCTCTCTCTCAGTGGTGTTCGAGAGAAATGCTGAATCTCAAACACACAGGGTAATAAGCATGGAAGTTTTTAAACGCCTTGTTGGTCAGGAACTCGAAGGCCTAACTATAAAACTAGTAAGCTGGCCTGGCCTCGACCCTTATCGTGGGTGCCTGTGTGTGGGAATGTTTGTGTTAAACCCTTGACCATGAAAGGATATAATTTCTTTGTTTCGTTTATTATTCTTTCTATTTGCTATACCATTTTCACGTTTTCTATTCTCCAATATGCATTTTCTCATTTTACTTCCCTTTTCTTTTCTCTCCACCCTTCCTCTTTCCCTCTCTTTCCCTCTTTCCTTCGTTTTTCCTCTTTTTTTTTTTGTGTGGGGGTTTCCCTTGTACATTAATGGTTCAGTCCTTTCCCTAGTGGTGATGACTCTTCTTTCGAATCCTACAGTAATGTCTTGCGAGTTTCATGCCAGAAATCCATTATCGGAGGCCGCCATGACCCCAAAGTCGTAAGTGTTGGGGAACACGTGAAATTCCTGGTTTGTCACAATGTGTCGCCAGTAAATTCCTCGCTTCTATATTTTCCCCTCAAGTTACCTCATATCTGAGTGTGCTTTTTCTTGTTTATGGAACATTTTCTCTTCCTATTTTTCTCCTATGACACTTTACATTGAATTTTTATCTACTATACCCTTCATGCTGCTCTCAATTTAATTGTTTTATTTTTAGTTTCCTTATAAATATGTTAGGTTACGTGACACCTTGAATTTCTCCTAAGTGCATTATTCTGGGAGTCGTTGCTTTTTGAGCCCTATTGGTCTCGTGAGGTTGAAGGAGACTGGGTGAGTGCATGCAGCAGTGGAATTGCGTGAAAAAAAAAAAAATGAGAGCACTGGAAAGGACCGGAATTTAGATAGTCTAGATAGCTTTCCTCTAGAAGTGAGTGAAGGAGGTGAGGAGGAGCAGAACTTGTGTGAGGCTTAAGAAGTGGAAATGGAGAAGTAGGAGAAGGAGAGAAGAAACACCGAGGCGAGTGGGTGAGGAAGAAAATTTATTGTTGAGGTGAGGTAACAAAGTGGCCAGGTGGGGAGAAGTTGAGAGAGCGTGGAAGTGAGTGGGCGGCAGGAAGAGGAGTTGAAAGCCGTGAGTGCTGGCATGCCTGGCCTCACTAAGTCTTCCTTGGCACCGTAAGAATGTCACGAACCAAAACAGCAAGGCCTATATCAGAAAGCTTATCCCTTTCCATGTGGGCAAGAGTATAATTACCGGTCCAACCACAAGTGTGCTTCTATATATGGGCAGTGTGTGGTGTGTTATTGCAACTTAATGGTAGTTATTTTAGTTAATAATATATAGTGTTCCTAACTACTAGGGTGATGTTCGATTGGGTTGAGAGAGAGAGAGAGAGAGAGAGAGAGAGAGAGAGAGAGAGAGATGGGGAGAGGAGGATTGGTAAGAAAGTACACAAGTAATGAAAGATAAAAGTATAAAAAAAGAGAAAGGAAAAAGAGGAAGAAGAAAGGCAGCAAGAAGACGTACGGATGTGTCGGGCGAGTGACGAAGCAGTACTCTGTCTCGCCAGATGAATGGGCCTCCGACGCGGCGGTGAGGGAAGAATACGTCTCCTGAGGCACATTTAGGCGATGTTGCAGGGAAAGCGCTACAAATATTTCACACACAAAAAAAAATCCTTTTTCACTACTCCTTGGCTATTTTATGCTCTTCTCCACAACACACACACACACACACACACACACACACACACACACACACACACACACACACACACAGAGAGAGAGAGAGAGAGAGAGAGAGCGAGAGAGAGAGAGAGAGAGAGAGAGAGAGAGAGAGAGAGAGAGAGAGAGAGAGAGAGAGAGAATTTGTTATCCGACGTGAACCGATTCCTACAATGTCTGTAAATATATCACACATTTTTTAACACACACACACACACACACACACACACACACACACACACACACACACACACACACACACACACACACACACACACACACACACGCCCGGTAGCTCAGTGGTTAGAGCGCTGGCTTCGCAAGCCAGAGGACCGGGGTTCGATATTTGGGTGTGTCTCCTTTCACGTGTAGCTCCTGTTCACCTAGCAGTGAGTAGGTATGGGATGTAAATCGAGGAGTTGTGACCTTGTTGTCCCGGTGTGTGGTGTGTGCCTGGTCTCAGGCCTATCCGAAGATCGGAAATAATGAGCTCTGAGCTCGTTCCGTAGGGGAACGTCTGGCTGTCTCGTCAGAAACTGCAGCAGTGAAACACACACACACACACACACACACACACACACACACACACACACACACACACACACACACACACACACACACACACACACACCATTTTAGTAAAGAATTTAATGAGAAAGGAGTGGTGTGAATGAAGCTCATGATGAGACTCGTTAACGCTCACAACAACAAAAGAACGTCATTACTCTTATGATTATTATTATCATTATCATTATCATTATTATTATTATTATCATTATTATTAATAATAATAATAATAATATTATTATTATTATTATTATTATTAGTAGTAGTAGTAGTAGTAGTAGTAGTAGTAGTAGTAGTATTTTTGTTGTATTAATATTAATGATAATGATAATAATAATAATAATAATAATAATAATAGTAATAATAATGATGATGATGATGATGATGATGATAATTAATAGTAGCAGTAGTTGTAGTAGTAGTAGTAATAGTAGTAATAATAGTAATAGTATTTGTTGTAGTAGTAGTAGTAGCAACATAATTTTTCTCTCATCATTATCATCATCTTCACTACAGTTCAGAGTTTAATTTCTATCTAAGGATAAATAAATAACATTCGCTATCAATATTTTCAATTTTGTTGCATTCGCCGTGTATCTCTCTCTCTCTCTCTCTCTCTCTCTCTCTCTCTCTCTCTCTCTCTCTCTCTCTCTCTCTCTCTCTCTCTCTCTCTCTCTCTCTCTCTCTCTCTCTCTCTCTCTCTCTCTCTCTCTCTCTCTCTCTCTCTCTCTCTCTCACACACACACACACACACACACACACACACACACACACACACACACATTTTTACACCTCCTCTCTTTATTACTCTCTTTAATGATATTACGATTTCACGCGTAAGGAGAGGAACAACGTTAGATCTTCTCCATTATCTCCTTCTCCTCCTCTTTTTACCTATCCCTTTCCTCCTCAATTTCAGGCCTTTAACCACAACATTGCACAAGAGTGAGTTTGATAAATATTATTAATCTTCACTGGTTCGTGTATAGGGATCGTGTCTATATGTTCACGTCGGTGTTGGCGCGAGCAACCCCCTATGTGGCAGCTTAGCAGTAATTTCATTTCCTTTTGTGCGGTTAGAGTGAAAGTTTTGTTCTAATTTGTTTTTATGAATGTTGAATGGATTAGAAGTGTGTGTGTGTGTGTGTGTGTGTGTGTGTTTCACTGTTTGATCTGCTGCAGTCTCTGACGAGACAGCCAGACGTTCCCCTACGGAACGAGCTCAGAGCTCATTATTTTCGATCTTCGGATAGGCCTGAGACCAGGCACACACCACACACCGGGACAACAAGGTCACAACTCCTCGATTTACATCCCGTACCTACTCACTGCTAGGTGAACAGGGGCTACACGTGAAAGGAGACACACCCAAATATCACCCGGCCGGGGAATCGAACCCCGGTCCTCTGTGAAGCCAGCGCTCTAACCACTGAGCTACCGGGTGTGTGTGTGTGTGTGTGTGTGTGTGTGTGTTTCCTGATTACCCTACTTATATATTTCGATGTCATTGATATTTCGTATTCGATCTCTGTTTGATTGATGTCTTTTCGCCATATCTTCATTCGCAATTTTCCTGTGTTCGATTCTTTTCTTATTACTATTCTACACATTTTTAATCAACATTTTGTGAATTATCAAATATACCTTGCTTTTATCGCCAGTAAGGATGAAAAAAGTTAGCAATTTATATATGTATTCCCGATTGAGTCTACTGCTCTTTGGGTTAGGAAGTCATAACAATCATCAGAAAATGTAACAATTTAGGGATTTGATTTGGCAGTTTCGACATCAGTTGTAAACATCCCATGACAAGCGTTTACCCTCAAAATCTTTGGCTAAACATTTTTTTTCGCACCTAAACATTTTTGTACCATACATGCAAACCCTGGGAGCTGGGGCGTTTACATTAGCTAACCGCACACAGCCCCTCGTCTTGTAAGGTTTCTAGGCATTTCTACGTCAAGTTCACGCTTATGCTGTGAGTGAGAAATCTGGTATCTAGAGTATGAGGGATCAAAGATATTACACATCTTAGTACTTTTCCAGTTAAATCACTGTAAACCTGCTTTCCTTTTACATATGAGGAAAGATTCCTAACACTTTTGAACATAAGGAAACAAATTTGTAATTCAATACAAAAAATAAAACCACCAAGCTTTGATGTAAAATTAGTGAGTAACGCTAACCAATTCACATTGTGGTTAAGGAGGTAACATAAGAAGCGCCGCTGATTTACTAATCTTTGGTGGCCTTGTTCCTCTTACGTGAATGTCGGTCGATCCACAAGGCTAACCATCTTCAAGGGGGCGTGGGGATGGAGATTCCAGGGTGTTATCTTGTTTGACCTCTTAAAAAGAGAATATTTGGGGGCAGCAGCGTAAGGAACGCCTTAGAAAGCAAGAGATCCGATAAAATTAAAAATCTTATTAGAAGTAGAACTTATAGGAAGGATATTACAATTCAAGTATTTCGTATTGAAATATTTCAAATTTCTTTCTAACATATATATTAGTAAAGTATCTCCCAAAAATGTATTTCTAGATGTTTAATTCTATACATTAACTTTCACTGATGTATTAGTTCTTTGGGAAAAGGAAGAAGATATGAGAGAAACCTTAGTTTAGTAATCATCTAAGCCTCAGAATGCGATGATCGGATGTGTACATGGAATGCCAGTAAGGAGAGATGCCACAGAGAGCAGCACGATGTGTGTGTGCGTGTATATGTGAGTGAGTGTGTGTGTGTGTGTGTGTGTGTGTGTGTGTGTGTGTGTGTGTGTGTGTGTGTGTGTGTGTGTGTATGTGTGTAGCAGGAAGCCTTAGAATGGAGCACATCAGTGGTTTCTGTTCACTAATGGATGCCTAAATACTTTTCTCTAAGTGTGCAGTTCATGAGTGTCCATAAATATGTGGGATTCTGCTTATGTGCAGATCCTCAGAAAGAGAAATTGTGCTTCCGGGTGGCCACCTTTTTTGATAATGATTATTATGATACGCACATTCCTTACATTCAGCAAGTAACCTTCAAACATTTCGCTGTTGCCTTGGAATTTCCATGTCTCATTTCTTGCTCCCGTTCGTTGATGGCGTCTCATATCGCACCCTTCATTAGAACTGCTGGCCACATATTCATTACTTTACACTAGCAGTAAAATAGCGTCTTGGATCTCGCGTAACCAAAGTATTATTATTACTGCAAACCCTAGCACACACATGAGCGCAATCATGCACACTCGCTCAAACACACACACACACACACACACACACACACACACACACACACACACACACACACACACACACACACACACACATTTAATCATCACACATTTTAATTTGTTTGGATGTAGACTCGGTGTAAACCTGATTTTTCACAAAATATTTTTTTCCTTTTTTTTTTCTCTCTCTGAATGCATGTATTGATTCAAAGATTTCTTTTTATTTATTTATTTTTGAGTATCACACTCATGGATGAAGCTGCCGCGATTTGGAAGATAATTGTCAACAAGTGCAGAATACTTTTGGCGTCAACTGGTTATCTTTTATCATGCTTTTTTTCATCGTTATATTCATAAACTAAATCAATGAGAAACATACTATTTACTATTCCAGCTTCTTAATTTTATCGTTTATTTTTCCTCGCGGATAATTTGTGAGAGCAAATATTGAAGCAGTAAATATTGCTCTGCTTTTAGCCTTTTATGGAGGCGGTAAAAAATGTGAAACTGGAAATCCTCAACTAGCCATTAGTTTTTCCACGTAATCCGCTGCAAGAGAGGCAGAGATTAACAACATCCATTAATTTTGCATGTTTACGCACAATGAAAGTTTCCGCTTTAGGACTGTGAGAAATCTATCACATTCTTCGGCCTGTTCTCTTTACATGTATTTGCTGCCAAACCCAAATTAGATGTGCTCATGTTTATCTACCAACTTTTACATCACGAGGTTGTCCTGAATTGAATCAATCAATCATTACGTGGGGAATGACGGGAATGGTTCACTATACTACATGCACACATCCAGACGTCGACTCTTGTGGATCATGTCAGCCTCCGTGATCTTTCAGAGTTTGCATTATATATATATATATATATATATATATATATATATATATATATATATATATATATATATATATATATATATATATATATTAATGCAAACTCTGAAAGATATATATATATATGTATATATTATATATATATATATATATATATATATATATATATATATATATATATATATATATATATATATATATATATATATATATATATATATGACCCATTTATTATCTAAGTCCAAACCTACCAGATGAACTGCATTTTTTATATTACTCTGTATACCACCAGGAACGGATGGCTGGAGAAAATAATTATGAATGTCACGTGTTCTTCCATGCCAGGATGTGAACTTAAGGGTGAACTTGACGCAAGTATCATCATCAAGTATAATCATCACCACAGAGCAGCTGCCGTATGACTGAACTTTCGTTACTACATGTAGGCATGCGCCTCTCGGCAGACGTACAGTTCCATGATAAGGCAGAAATGCCAGATTTTTTTTTTTTTATGTTATTAACACACACACACACACACACACACACACACACACACACACACACACACACACACACACACACACACACACACACATATTTCATTGTCTCGGTAAAGATGGAAAACATCACGTGATAACGAGCAACTTTACGATAAATGTATTCGTAATATTTCCACATAGTGAGCAAGATCAAAGCAGCGAGAGGAGGGCCGCCCCTGCCTAATATCACAACCTTTCCCATTGTCCATGTTTGTACTCATTTTATTTATCGTCGTCCAGCAGACCCTTGGCTGCCCTTCTCCACACACTCGCCTCCTCTCCACCTGGCCTCATTATAGCCCGTTAATTGGATATCAGAACACATTGCCATACATCGCTAGAGAGACTCAGTAAGGGACTCGGTTAATTATATACGCCTGGCGAGTACCGCCTCCTAATAAGATTTCACGCCTGGAAACTCTGTCTTTTGAGCTTTGTCGAGTGTTTTTCAGCTGCTGCGTTGTGTTTTGTTTTGTTTTACTCATAGTTGTGGTGGTGTTGTCCTTCAGATATTTCATGCATGCGTGTCGTTGTTTTGTTCGTGTCCGTCACGGCTCAATTTGTTTTCGTTTAGTTTTACTCATCCTCATATTTTTTTTTTGTCCGTTTTTTCTTTTACTTGAACCAGAAGGTTTCCTTTAGATACTTGTTAATATAATGTCACTTCTGCATTATAGAGGTATATATTTTGTGGTTGTGTGTGTGTGTGTGTGTGTGTGTGTGTGTGTGTGTGTGTGTGTGTGTGTGTGTGTGTGTTCTTATACTCTACCGCTCACCGAGTGCCGCATCGGTTTTCTTAAATGTTAATTAAACATCTTATTTGGATTGGACGTAAAAAGTGGCTTGTGTTTGTGCTTAAATAAACCACCATCATGGATGAATGTTACATGAAAACTGCTAATCTTTGTTCCATGTATTTCATGCCTATGGTTTTCGGTACTTCAGTAAGTATGCGTTTGTGTCAGCACTTTATATAGTTTTCCCCAACAACACTACGCACACAATCCTTTGCAATACATTTGTTTGGCCTTAAAGTCACAGAAACGCAGCATGACAGAGAAAACTTGCGGCCAATATGTAGTCCTTGCGGGGGGGATCAATACCTGGCGTCGTTGGGCTGGCGCGTGGCTGGAGCCTCGGGTCATATGCAGCTCAGGCGCCTCACTGCAATTGGATTAAAAGACTGAATATCGGCAGAAGGCGAGTAAAATACACGATGGCAACATGGTACTGCGCGGCATAGGCTCCGCTTCCCCATGGCATCTCCATGTCGTCTGCCTGTCCTTGCACACCTGTTATTGCTGTGCGCGCTACGGCCCACACAAGCGGAAAGTTACGATACAAACTCGCATTAAAAATAGTATTATCCACACCTGCTGCTGATAAGGATATGCACTTAGTGTGAAATATTCTCTAGCTCATTATAAATCGCTTCATGTAAAACCGATATTTTTTCTCTATCCGGCGCTCTGATTACTCTCACGAAGCAACCACGGGAGATGAAGGAAGTGGAGTGTGTATGAAGCGAGTTTAGTGTTGTTTTGGATATCGTGTGTGGCCTTGAGTCGATTGTCATTAGTGGGAAAGTTTACCGTACGAGTAGTTCTCTCAGTGTAGCGCCAGAGGATGAGAGTTTGAATGCATTTACTATGTCTGCCTCTCACCTGGGTGTATGTATGTCTGGAGAACTGTCTTGTCTTGGTCCCACTGGTTTGTATGAATAGCTCTCGGTTTTAACTGCTAAATGATTTCATGATGATGCGGCAAGCTGTTGTTAAGGAGAAAAGGTGTTAACAAGTTCACATCTTTTGCATAGTCACTTGTTCTAACACTTTTCAAAAATATAGTATGGAAGAAACTTTATTTTTCATTTGTCTCATCATTGTGGCTCATTTTTTTTCATTCTTGAAAATTCCGTATCCCTTGAAAGTAAGCTCTTATTTTCTTGATGGGCTGTTGTTTCTCTTCGTTTCATTTTTTTTCTTTTTGTTTTCCAAATTTTTCTCCGTGACGTCACACTCGCTGGCGCTTGAAAAAAATTGGCTCAGAAACAGCACGGCCGCCTACAGATTTGCAGCCCGGTCAGGTACACTTCACGCCTCAGACTGCGTCCGCATGACCTATCACACTATCACCGCATTCACCCACGCTCTTGTCTGTACTTCACCAATCTCCAGTCTACCTACGCATCTACGTACACTCCCCACACCCTTTCCTTTACATCCAACATACCTCACATTCCTGCGTCCCTTACAGTATCCATGACTACGGGGAAAAATAATTATAAGTTATCCGAAATTAGATTAAAAGTTGAAATAGAGTTGATAATTTACAAACGACTGATCATTTGCGGGAACATACAGACTTACAAGAATAACATGAATATGTACATTAATCAATGTCCACATCTTTATTCATCTTCTCGTCCTTATGTATGCGTGTATGTGTGAGTCCCATTTATAGTTTTATGACATATGACTGAATCGAATTATGGTGATTATTACATAATTAATGATCTGTCAATGTCAGCCCTCACATTTTTTTCGTCTCCAATGAGTAATGACTGAGAAGAGTTCATTACGGTGCAGCATGACACTCCCCGTTATATGAAATGTGTGTGTGTGTGTGTGTGGGGTGGGTGGGTGGGTGTGTGTGGTGGGGGCGCCGTGGATGGGTGGTTTACTGCAAGGATGGGTGGTTAGGTGTAATTTTTAGCGCATGAACCTTCCATAATCTCACAGTCCTGAACATGAAATAGATATTACTTGGTCAGCAATAATTGAGAGAATCACACGGAATTCGAAGCTCCAGCTCCCTCATTGCTCATGCTTCCCCCTCTCTGAGTCGACAGGCAGAGTGGATGTGGAGGAGACGAACATAAGGGCCACATTCTAAGCCCAGCGTCCATACAGCGGACAAAAATGGATTGCCACGTTGTATTGAATCTTTATAAAAGTTAATTATTTTTGCACTTCTTGTCAAGCTAATCAAGAAAAACGATCTAGGCAGCCATTCATGTGAGGTAATTAGAAGAGAACAATGTGGCTGCAGGAAACATTTGGCAATAATTTAGAGTGTGACCTAATTATGGCGACGCCCCACGACACCCGCTAACTAGAGGAGACTCAACGTGGCTCCCGCTTGTGCTTTGATTATATTGTGGTGGCGGGAGGCTTTGGTGGCAGTGATGATGATGTGAAGGTGAGGGTCTGGTGCTAGTCTGACGCGGCTGCAAGAGAACTGGAACAGTCAGGTGTACGAGTAGATTTAAACTCATCGCTTCTCCGTGAAGTCCCCCTGTCTCGTAAATTTCCTGGTATTGCAAGTCTTCAGCACATCTCGGGGCATAAAGCAACATGAACCTTGATGGTCAGGCACACGTGGAGGGAAATATAAATGTGATGAATTTGTTTGTATCCCTGGAAATTTTTTTCGCTAGACAACACACACACACACACACACACACACACACACACACACACACACACACACACACACACACACACACACACACACACACACACACACACTGAACTGAACAGTAAGTATATTAAAAAAAATCCATAATAACTTGAATAACATTGCTTGTATGGCATTCAAGAAATCTTGAACTAGATTTCACAACACATTGTATGTTTCAATGACTTCAGATGGCAGTAGAACATAGACTTCGACAGATATAGCTTAAAGCAGATACACTCACTTGTAGGCTAATAGGCAGAACATACTTGAGTAGAAAATATGCGTAGATAGACGTGACTTAAAGAAGAACTACTTATAGGTAGCATTCTCATGACTAATGTTTTCTCTTCTATTTTTAGGTTTCAACCGGAGCATCCCTGGCTACCCTCGCTACGAGATGATCGGGGACGGCATTGACGGGGAGCACCACCTCAGAATCCACAACACGACGCTCAACGACGACGCTGACTATCAGTGTCAAGTGGGGCCCGCCGACGGACACCCGCCCATCAGAGGCACCGGTCATCTCACCGTCCTAAGTGAGTACTATATCTTTTTATCCCAGTCATTTAATAATAGTTAATAACAGAACGATACACACACAAGGATAAAATATTTAAGACATGCTATCACTCCATATATTAAGGCAGCTTCTTTGGTCTCATCTTGCACGGTTCACAGTATTGTACTGGATGGTTGCTCTTCTGCCCTTAGTCTTATGAGCTGATACGCTTTGGGAAACAGTCAGCGAGGGCGTGTGTAGTCACTTATCTATGGGTGGGATCGTTACATTATCATGCAAACTATGACAGGGAATTATGTCAATAGCGAACGATGTTTTCAGATTTTTATGTTTTCTTGGCGTTATAGTTAATATAAACGACATTTTTGCTTCTATATATATATATATATATATATATATATATATATATATATATATATATATATATATATATATATATATATATATTTTATTTTATTTTTTTTTTTTTCCTTTTAATCAGTGTTTATTCCTGTTATTTAAATTTCACAAAGATGTTTTTTGTTTTCGTGGAGGCCCTTCCAGTGTTATTCTTTTGTTAAGCCTCTGCAGCTCGGCCACAATCTCCATTAAACAGAGATTATGGAGGATAACGTTTCGCTGGCTGAGGTTAAAATAAAATTTTTGGAAAGTAAGTATATCTAATGACTAGCATATTATATTTAGGTTTCGTAACGATACTATATTTAGACTTCGAATAACTCATAGATACATAACGATGTGGGTCCAGTAAAAGCAAGATAAATGCTGCTCTCTCTTTCCATCTTTATGTGTTAAGAGTATTCTGCATGAAATTTGAAAGAAAGAAGCTTGCTCCCTGATGCGTGATTTGAATGAGGTTCGTTGCATTATACGTGAGAAAACCTCGACGTGCATTTTTCCCAGTGATTCCGAGATTCAACGTTTAGCATGAGCCGCCTTTGAACCGAGAGCATCGAAAGTTGTCGACGTGATAGGTATGTGGCAGTGTGTGAGTGTGTGTGTGTGTGTGTGTGTGTGTGTGTGTGTGTGTGTGTGTATATATATATATATATATATATATATATATATATATATATATATATATATATATATATATATATATGTGTGTGTGTGTGTGTGTGTGTGTGTGTGTGTGTGTGTGTGTGTGCGTACGCGCGCGCGTGTATACGTGCATGAAAACCACACGTTTCAGGTATAGAATCGTATTGTAGCCTATAAATATATTTTCTCTCTCTCTCTCTCTCTCTCTCTCTCTCTCTCTCTCTCTCTCTCTCTCTCTCTCTCTGCTCTTTCTAGCTTTAGAGAACGTATATTAATGGAAGAGATGATCGTAGCATTTGATAGTGAACTGGGGTAGTGAATTAATACAATAGCGGTGGCTGTGGCGAGCAAGACAAAGGATGAACTAGGTCGGCTCTACCCACACTGACTTGCTGCACGGAACACGTTTTATGCATGAAATTTAAAACTATCGCTGAGAACAATGAACAGAAGATAAAGAAGAGAGAAAAAAATATGATAAATAGATGCATTTACGATGATAAATAAGGTATGAAATATAAGTATATATATATATATATATATATATATATATATATATATATATATATATATATATATATATATATATATCAGTAAATAATAAAAGCATGGAGAAAGGAAGCATAATTATTTGAGAAAAGGAAAAGTAATATATGTAAAGGAGGAAAAGAACATATATGAAAGTGAAGAATGAGACAAGAAGAGACTTAGGTGCATGAGTAGCGATAAAGTTAGAGAATGAAATTAGGGAAGATGCAACCAATAAACATGATAAACCCGACGGGAAAAAAATTGAGTGTCCAAGATAAAGGTAAATAATTTTGGTAGATTTCAGCGGCTAGGTCTGGGTATGCTGAAAGTGAACAACGAAAACGGGAAAGAAAAGAGGAGGAACCAATAGAGATTCGGATATTGGTAACTACATGATCTACATATTCACTTCCTCTGTACTGCTCGTTCCTCGTCCTCCCTCTCCCTGGGCCTCTCGTTCATCAGTGTGGTAATAATTCACAATCACATCCTCGTTGCCTCCATGCCATGAGAGCAAATGAACTTTCTCTTTTTTACTGACTGTATTGCTTTTTATTGCATCTAACAAAAAATAACTTAAATTTTTGTTGTCATATTTGGTTTAAAAATGGTTATGAAATGGATTCAAATAGTGTTGAATTTTTTTATTATCAACAGACACCGTAAGAGTTCAGTTATGTTTCCTTCTAAAACGTTTATCGAAAGAAATATAACAGTAAGATTCTAGGATCTATCTTTGATACAAAATATATTACGGCATAGAAAATTCAAGGAAGGTTTGAAAAATGCAAAAGCCTTTCCACTTGCATACCTACGTAGGTGCAAAGGAGAAGAAAAAAATGTCCTGCTGCTGCCGATAAGAGAGAGGACGGAAAGAAGTGCGACAAAACACGAGAAAAAGCAAGACGGAAAAGAAAGTAAAAGACATCTGGAGAAAGTTATTTACGGTGCTCATTACCAGAGCGAGAGTGTGTGGTGTGGCCAGCGTCATTAGCCCAGGAGCCACCCTTACCCCCCACCTTCTCTCTCTCTCTCTCTCTCTCTCTCTCTCTCTCTCTCTCTCTCTCTCTCTCTCTCTCTCTCTCTCTCTCTCTCTCTCTCTCTCACACACACACACACACACACACACACACACACACACACACACACACACACACACAGTCCTTGCCTCTAGATGGCCTTTCTGTCCAGAACTGCCACGCTTGTACTAAATTTCTCGCGAGGTGAAAATGAGTGGCAGTTCTTGCAGTCGAAAATTTCACATTTTGGACTGAGTCTTTCGTTTTTGTGAGTCCTTTTGGTCGTTCTTATCCTGGACGCCACTTACTGGAGAGAGAGAGAGAGAGAGAGAGAGAGAGAGAGAGAGAGAGAGAGAGAGAGAGACTGCAATGTAGTTTTTCCAGTTCGAAGACAATGGAAACAAATAATAATAAAAATACCAAACTGCATTTTTTTTTTGTCATATATCAATTCCGGGTGAACACCAAGAATGGAAAATTAAATGTACATCTTAGGAGACGAAGGCCAGAAAAGCGATGGGGAGGAGGAGGAGGAGGAGTAGGAGGAGGAGGAGAGACACGAGATTCAGCCTTCATCTCTCACCCCTCCTCCTCCTCCTCCTCCTCCTCCTCCTCCTCCTCCTCCTCCTCCTCCTCCTCCTCCTCCTCCTCCTCCTCCTCTCCTCCTCCCTAAGGTTCTTCGTGCCGCCCGAAATGAGAAAAGTTTTGTGAAATTCAGAAGAGAGGCGGCGTCAGTATCGGTGAAGATAAAGACTTAATTAGCAGATTTCCTCCCGGCCAGAGTACGATCGGCTGCGTGGTGGGCGCGTGTTGCAAGTTGGCGGCCTCGTAAGGAACGTGGAAGAAGACGAAGAGGAGGAAGAGGAGGATCTATTTTCCTTTGGGTTATTCAGGGCCTTGTCATGTCTCCTCTTTCTTTCTCAGACGGGTCAGCGGTTGCGAAGTTTATGGAGTGACGGTATCATTATGTATACAAAGAATGGTTACTAGTTTATAGCGTCCACACACACACACACACACACACACACACACACACACACACACACACACACACACACACACACACACACACACACACACACACACACAAAGTAGGTATAATAACACATATATACACCCATAACTCTCTGTCGCTGTCTTTGTCTCAGCTTCCTGGCCGAGATAACGTAGAGGAACAGAGGCGACATTCGGTCCCCACAAATAGCACTGGCAGCGTTACCATTACGGACGTGTTACACCAGGCAAGTGGGGTGGACGCACTTCGCCTCCGTCTTGCCCCGCAACGTTCCTCCATTCAGCTTCCCATATTTGCAATCTCCTCATTTCCCCCCTCGCCAAATTGCACTTTCAGAGGCTTAGGGTCGCAGTAATTAGGGAGAAAGGGAAAAGTGCTGGTGCGGCCCTAAGAAGTACTGTAAGTGTGGTGGAAGACTGGTGAGGATATTGTCGGAGAAGGGAGAGGAAGAGGAGGCAGGCGATAAGAGGACCTGGGCGGGAGGGATAGTAGAGGAAAAAAGAGGAATTTTCTCCCTCTCATAATTGCGTTTTTTACGGCTTCCCCCTTAAAGTTACGATTATTGTTATTGCTTAGTCACTATTTTCGTTGTTTTTTTTATTAATATCTTTATTAGTGTATGTATAAAGAAATGGTGTTTTGTACTTATTGTTATCATCTTTTGTTGGTGTTATTATTGTTGTTATCATCTTTTGTTGGTGTTATTATTGTTTTTATCATCTTTTGTTGGTGTTATTATTGTTGTTTTTCTTGTTGTTGTTCTTGTTGCTATTTTTGTTCCTGTTTTTTGTTACCATGATTATTATTATCCAGTAAGATTCTGCTACTTTTCTTAAATATTATATATATATATATATATATATATATATATATATATATATATATATATATATATATATATATATATATATATATATCTTCTGTGCCGGTTTTACTGACAAATTACTTTCCAATCCATTAATTTCACTTCCCTGTTTTGACCTCTTTTCAGAACCCCTTATTTATTTTCCCTATACGGTATCCCACCCTCCCTCTTCCTCCTCGTCCTCCTCCTCCTCCTCCTCCTCCTCCTCCTCCTCCTCCTCCTCCTCCTCCTCCTCCTCCTCCTAATCTTTCCACTCTAATAACCTTCTCCATTATGAATTTGAACGAAAAAACGTAAATTCATCACGGGAAAATTCTACAGAAATAAGTAACTTACAAAACATTGTAAATTTTTGAAAGACTGCAAAAATAACAGTTTAAGTTCAATAATGAAATTTTCTCCACCAAGTTGAGAGAGTGCATTTAACTTTCAATATGATTTTTTTTTAGATCTAGAATTTCGTCTTTTACTTTGTGTCATGTTAGATTGGTGGCATCTCAAAACTCGTCCCCCTTTCCCGATGCCTAACAACACGCCGCTCTTCCTGCTCGTTTTTTTTCATTTTTTTTTTTCATCAGTTCCCCTCAGCCCTCCATGGCCTTCGTGTTCGCCTTTCTCCCACCTCTCAACCCCTCTCGCCTGGCCTCCCTCTCTCCCTCCCCTCACATCCGGTTTTGCCTTGCTTCCTTCACCTCCCTGCTCCTTCTCAGTCTTCTCTCTCACGTCCGTGCTCTCTTATCTCCTTCTCTTTTGTCTCCTTTGTGGGTTTGTCGTTTTTCATTCTCCTTTCCCGAGACGCCTTCTTTCTTTTTCCCATAATATCTCCTCATATTAATTCTCTCTCTCTCTCTCTCTCTCTCTCTCTCTCTCTCTCTCTCTCTCTCTCTCTCTCTCTCTCTCTCTCTCTCTCTCTCTCTCTCTCTCTCTCTCTCTCTCTCTCTCTCTCTCTCTTTTGCTGTCAGTGGTACTCGTACCATTCTCTTTTTTTTTCTTTCTCACTTAACTTCCCTTACTTTATTAGGTTCTTTATTCCACGCCACTCAACCTGACTCCAATTTTTCTGCAGCCTCTCCACATCCATCCATCTCTCTTCTGTACCTCACATTTCGCCTCTGTTCCGTATAAGAGAGTCTTCCATCGACCTTGACTTTCTCTTTCCTCACCTTTCGACGCACCATCTGCATACATCTTCCTCCCAAGATTCATCACGCTGCGAAGTTCCCATGCCACCAGTCATCGCAAATTCTGCCCTAAGCCAGATCCCTTTTTTATATGGCTGCCAACAATAGATATATAACACACTGTGAGTTTCCTTGTTTTATACATGTTCTTAGAGTGTCATATTGTTTCACTCTGATGTTCTATTTATTTTTTAACGATAATATTAAACAGAAATGTGCAGGTTTATTTTTAAATTCAAATACTGCAGCGACTCTCCACGGCTTTCATCTGCTTGTCGGGTTAAATTCGAGACCTCGCGAGACACTCTGGGATCACCAAACTTCGTCTCTTTAATTCAAGGGTAAAGTAAAGTCGGGGCAGCCACGAGTGTGATACGAGGTGAAGTGCGTCCCGGGAAGCTTTCAACACCGGCTGGAAGGTATTACTAAGAGGCGCCGCTGTGATCTCTTCCTCCGATCAGAGCACGTCACCTTCACATCTCGACTTGAAAACGGAAGACTGATGAAAAGTAAGAATCAGATATTGATGCCCTGAAGACTTATAAGCAATCATGTCTTAATAATATGAGGACGCTAAACCAAACATTGGATGTCATATCATATTGAAGCTCTTAATGATATTTCAAAAATTTCATAAATTAATTCACCTAAATGGAGAAAGGGAGGGAGAGGGAGAGGGAGAGGGAGAGAGAGGGGGAGAGAGACGGGGAGAGAGAGAGAGAGAGAGAGAGAGAGAGAGAGAGAGAGAGAGAGAGAGAGAGAGAGAGAGAGAGAGAGAGAGAGAGGAGAGTTGCTGCAACAGCAGCAGCAACGGCAAAGCTGCTACTACTGCTACTACTACTACTACTACTACTACTACTGCAGCTGCTGCTGCTGCTGCTGCTGCTGCACTGCTGCTGCTGCTGCTGCTGCTGCTGCTACTACTACTACCACCACCAATAATAACAACAGTAGCAGTAGTAGTAGTAGTAGTAGCAGTAGCAGCAGTAGTAGCAGTAGCAGCAGCAGTAGTAGCAGCAGTAGCAGCAGTAGCAGTAGCAGTAGTAGCAGCAGCATTAGGTAGTAGTAGTAGTAGTAGTAGTAGTAGTAGTAGCAGAAGTAGTTGTTGTAGTAAAAGCTAAAAATAACACATAGTAGTAGTAGTAGTAGGAATAGCAATAGTAGTAGTAGTAGTAGTAGTAGTAGTAGTAGTAGTAGTAGTAGTAGTAGCAGATGTAATAAAATCTAGAAGATAATACATCAAAGCCTAGAATTGATAGATAGCATTAGTAGGATTTTTTGTGTCAGAAGAAAGAAGATATGGCCTGTGAAGAGTATGGAAATTGTAGTAGTAATAGTAGTAGTAGTAGTAGTAGTAGTAGTAGTAGTAGTAGTAGTTGTGGTAGTAGTAATGGTAGTAGTAGTAATAGTAGGAGTAGTTATAGTGAGCTAGTGATGGTAGTAGTGGCGGTGGTGGTGGTGATGGATGTGGAAAGGGCTATGGAGTCGTTTTGATGCATTTACAGTGATGGTGGAGTGAAATTTTAGTGCTGTGGGTGTGGGAGTTTTGCCAAAAAGTTTTATATAAAAATGATGGGAGGGGAAGAGAAAGGGGAAAAAGATTGGTGTTGACTGGTCACTTAGTTCTAAGGGAAAGGGAAAAGGGAAGTGAGAAAATTCGATAACTTTTCCTCCTAGTCTTATATTATTTTTATTATTATTATTATTATTATTATTATTATTATTATTATTATTATTATTATGATCATTATTATTATCATTATTATTATTGTTATTATTATTATTATTATTATTATTATTATTATTATTATTATTATTATTATTATTATTATTATTATTATTATTATTATTTTATTGTTATTATTATTTTTATTATTATTATTATTATTATTAATGTTGTTATTATTATTATTATTATTATTATTATTATTATTATTATTATTATTATTATTATTATTTTTTTCTATTATTATCATTATTGTTTTAATTATCATTAGCATTTTATTATTCTTTTCATCATTTATTTTTTTGGTATTATTATTAATCTTATTTCTAGTACTATTATCACTATTTATGTTGCTGTTATTATTATTATTATCATTATTATTTCTATTATTATTATTATTATTATTATTATTATTATTATTATTATTATTATTATTATTATTGTTATCATCATCATTATTATAAACATCATTATCATCATCGTCATCATCAGCATGAAAAACTATTGTGTTGCCCTTACGCATTGTTTTGTCTTTGATATGAATTGGTTTACAACTGAGCTCTTAATGGATCACTTAATTACTAGTTGTTTACAGTGTATTCTCCATATATCCTTTCTTGTGGCACCTTCCCATCTTGTCTCTACAAAATTTAGCGCAGACAAACGTATGGTGTGTGTGTGTGTGTGTGTGTGTGTGTGTGTGTGTGTGTGTGTGTGTGTGTGTGTGTGCTTGCACGTGTTCTCAAGCGTTCTCACTCTTGTAAGTGTGGGAAACTTGTAAGTGTGGAGTACTATGTATATTTTCCTTCTCTTTCCTTCTTTGCTTTCCCTTCCGCTCTCCTTTCTGCATGCGGCACGGACGAGCCCCAATGGCAATAACGCATTGGCTATTTTTCCATCCTGCTAATTACACTGTGTCTTTCCTCGTTATCTGGTGAGCAATTAATACGTGGTGGATAAATGATAGAGGCTATTATTCCTACATTTTTTAAGGGCAACAATGAGAAATAGATAAGTAATGCAATGAATATCACTGTTTGCTCTTGAGATATCTTGTATATTTGCTCTATACATTATCAAGGCATCAGTGTATAGGCAGCCAAAGAGAAAGAAAAAATAACATGATTAAAAATGAAAAATAAACTTCTGTACACTTTGAGAGAGGTCCCTTATTGACACCCGTGGTTGGTTGCCATAGGCATGTAGGCATCTCTTCTCTCCCTCACCACTTAACTGCGGCCACACATCACCTTTAAAAACAGAACTGACACTGCGACACCATTTTGCCCAACACGCCACCATTGTTTGATGGTGTCGGGGCGTGGTAAAGGTGAGGTGTTATTTACCTAGTCCTACCTGTGTGTTAGCTGGGAGGGGCCTGGGAGAGGACACCCCACTTATCTCGCAGGGAAGCTTGACAGAATCTTCAAGGTGCCTGTAATCTTACTATCCTCAAAGGTTTCTCCCGGTGTTGTCGCTGCAGGTAGTTGTAACGCTGTCGTATGCTGGCGACGAGAAAGTTAATGTTTCCCGTCTCTTGGTGACTTATTTCCCTCATGAATGCTTCGCCCATCATCCTGTCCGGCGACGCTGTCATTTACTTTTAATTGGAACTTTTCCAATTCAATACCAAAACGCTTTTTAGTGTGGCAGGGTTACGTGCATTTTCCACGCCTCTGAGCCATCATCCGATAACCTGTCAAGTCTAAATTCGTGGGCGGTAGTTAGAAGGGCAGACCAATTTGATTGGCGCACAGAGGGAGACATGGGGCATGGAGACAGGTGAGGGAACATGCCACGTGGATTAATGAGTGCGTAGTGGATAGTGAGTGGGCTGGCAGGCAGGTGGGTGGGTGGGTGAGTGGGCGGGGTGCCGGATGATGGATGATCGTGTTTACCCTGGTACCGTCGAGGCGATTGATACCTTATCTGGTGGGGCAGGCGAGAGTTAATGATGCATGAGGCGATGCTGTGACCCCATGTCCCCCTACCCGTGTGCCGACGTTTCCCCATCACTCTTAGGACATCGCCTCTGCACGCGTAGGGACACTTTACTCTCTGCTTTAAGAGAACCTCATTTTTACTCCTCGTTCGTAAGACATTCCCCTTTTACCGTTTGCTCGTAAGACTGGCCCATTTTTCCCTCACTCTTTAGGCAGTCTTCTATTTTTCCTCTAAAAGACAACTCTCCACACTTAGAACACTAAATACCTTGACACTTTTTAAACTCCTCAGAAAACGACACGTATACTCTAGGATCATTGACATGTTAGTTGAACTCTTAGGACAAGACACCTCATGATTAGGAGATGCCATCGCACAGATTGTTACTTTTCTTTCCATTGCTTTTGTGTTTTGTTATTTGTAGGAAACATTCAATCACCGTGTGGTCTCCGGTTCTTACACAGTCACTAGCTTGCAATTTTTTACTCTCCTTGAATTCTAATTTCAATACTTAGCTTAAAGAAAACATTACTGTTCATCACACACACACACACACACACACACACACACACACACACACACACACACACACACACACACACACACACACACACACACACACTACTTAGATATGACGACTATCTCTTCCATCAATATTGCCAACTAGTCCCAAACATGAAATGCAAGAGAGTGGTTGGCTTTGTACACCGAGTTAGCTTGAAAGCAAAAGGTGGTATTTACTTTTATCAATGAGTTTTTATTACAAAAGCGGGATAAAGGTGGTGCTGTAACTATTGTTCTGTGATGATGAAACTCTCGTGTCCACCCGTCATCTGTCATGTGTAGTGTGTGAGTGCGTGTGTCTTTGTGTGTGTGGTGCAATCTGTTATTATTTCAGTGTGTTCGTAAATGCTACATGCTAGCTTCCCTAAGTAAAAAAAAAAAATGTTTCTTTCTTTTTTCAATGTTGTGACTGATTTTTTTTTTCAGATTTTCTCCTTTATTTTAGTTAAGGTTTTACTTTATTTTATAAAACATTGTGCCTTCAGTCATTCCATCCGATGTACTTTATCTCTCTCTCTCTCTCTCTCTCTCTCTCTCTCTCTCTCTCTCTCTCTCTCTCTCTCTCTCTCTCTCTCTCTCTCTCTCTCTCTCTCTCTCTCTCTCTCTCAACATGTTTCCTCCTTTCAGTTTCTTTTTTTCCTACGTATCTCCAGCTTTCAATCTCTCCAGATGGACCATATTTTTGAGAAATCCATCTCTCTTGCCATTCTCCAAATGACGAAAAAAAAAAATCATGCACAAAAGAGAAGACGAGGTCAAACAGAGAGAGTAATATCGGATAGTGGAGTATGATAAGTAGACCGTAACGTTGTGCTGGATGAAAAGGAAGGCGGGAAAAGAATAATTGAAAGAGGAGAGGGTTGACAGAAGGAGCCACGTCGACGGAATGATGAAGCAGTGTAGGAGTGGAGGGAAACACTCCCTTCTTCCCTTCCAAAAAATGGAGATCGATAGAAAAGGAGAAGACGTGCAAGGAGTTTGAGGAGACACACAAAAGTAAAAGAAAGGAAGGAAAGAAAAAAACAAGAGCTGAAGGATGAGAAGAAGGAGAGGAGAAGGAAGGGGAGACGGATAAAGAAATGAAGAAAGAGGAAGTGGAGGAGAATGATAATATTGAAGATAGGTGGGGAGAAGAGGAAAGGGGTATCCTTTCATCAAGAGGATCATAGAAGAGCCAAATTTGATCGATGGTATCTTATACAGCCCTAACAGATCAACCGATCCGCAAGGGAATAGCAGAGGATCGCAGTGGCTCCAGAGGGTGCAGGGTGAAGGGAAGGAGAGGAAAGGAGACGTTAGTAGGATTTGGACGAGAAAGAAACCCTAAGAGAGTATCATGAAGTTGATCACAAAGCAGAAAATATGAAGGTGGAATGTGAAGATGATGTAAAATAAATGAGCTCCTTTCATGAAAACTATCCCACGAAATGTGCTTTGTACTTTATATATTTGTGTATTTGTTCTTGTGGTTATTTCTTTCAGTTTTCGATAGGTTACTACTAATCTAATTGTAATAAGTCACTTGTTAGTCTTACAGTATTTTTTTTTATATCCTATTTGTCTCTACGATTACAGTGTTTTATCTAACTCTTGAACTTTGTGATGAGACCATGTATAAGGAATTTAGATATGAATGACATCAGAAATAAAATACATCGCAAAAACAATAGAAAAAAATATATTATGTAACTTTTAGCCTCAGCTGTCTCTTTTTTGCCAGTCAATCATATATTCTTCTTTGCTCTTTATATTTCTTCTCACTCTCTTTCTGTTCATTCTCCCGCTACTTCTCACCAAGATGTTCCAAGACTAACCCGCCGCCGCGCCGCCACCGCCAAACTACCACACTCTGCTTCGAATATTAAGCAAATATTTCCCTGGCATTCTTCCAACCTTGTACGGCTCGGTAATCTCGGAACATTTGCTACATTGAATATTATCTTCCGCATAACTCAGACAGTATTACCTTTCTGGCCGCTCTGCTGCTCCTGGACTCAACTGAATTCACGCTTGCTTTAATTTTTTTTCTTTTTAATCCTCTCTCTCTCTCTCTCTCTCTCTCTCTCTCTCTCTCTCTCTCTCTCTCTCTCTCTCTCTCTCTCTCTCACACCTTTTCTCTTTCTTTCACGCCGAATTCCTGCCTGAACATTCCACAAGCAATTAATTAACTCTGAGGATGTTCGCTTTCCATCCTCCTCCTCCTCCTCCTCCTCCTCCTCCTCCTCCTCCTCCTCCTCCTCCTCCTCCTCCTCCTCCTCCTCCTCTTCTTCCTCCTTTTCCTCCTTGACCCAAAATTTCCACTGGAAAAATTAAGTAATATTTTCTAAGTTTTATCTTCATCTTTTCCTCTTCCTTTTTTTTTTATTTCTATATATTTTTTTTCTTCTTTTTCGTCTTCATCTTCATTTTTTCTTTTTTTTTCTGTTTTGTTTGCCATCTTCATCGCCATCATCATATGCATCGTCATTATCATTATACCTGGTTTTGTGACTTCTCATTTTCAGTCTCGTTTTCTTCCTCTTTTTTTCCTCCACCTCTTTTTCCTCCTCCTCCTCCTCCTCCTCCTCCTCCTCCTCCTCCTCCTCCTCCTCCTCCTCCTCCTCCTCCTCCTCCTCCTCCTCTTCCTCCTTTCTTTCTTTTCCAGAAGCTAAACTCGGCATCGTGGAGAACCCATTTTTCTTATTCCAGGAAAAAAAAAAGTTTCAAGAATTATTTTCCTTTCGTTGCCGTGTACATTTTACTTTCTTTCTTTCGTCGTAAAAGTCAGACACACTGAACAAAGAGGATAAAGAAAAATCAGAGAGAGAGAGAGAGAGAGAGAGAGAGAGAGAGAGAGAGAGAGAGACTAATAAGTGAGTAGATAAACTGACAGGTAGACAGACAGACAGAAAGACAGGCAGACAATCAGACTAATGAAACTAAATCAAATGTAATCGGTCACCTGGTAACTTTGCTTTAAAATGGACAAAAATAGGATTCATTTATTACATTTGGCACATACAATTCATGCATGTCTCTTTTTTTTTCTTTTTTTAACCAGTACACTTTTTTTTTTCTTTTTCCTTTTTTTTACGTTTGGAAAGGCTAATTGATTACAATGTTTTATTTTATATAGTCACATTGATATTTAGTGCACGTACCGGGAGAGTGAGAGGAAAAAGTTGATTGAAAATATGGCGCGAATTGGAGCCTTTTGTTGCAGTGTCAAGTTTGAAGAGAGAGATGGCAGATGGGATTGACATCAGGTAGCGAGTGGAGTTGCTGCGATGACGAGGAGAAAGATGATTTTCAGTAGAAATTGAAAGATGACTTGGAAGAGGAGAAAAGCTTGTAAGGAAGAGTAGAAGTAGGTGGCAATAACGTACATCGACATGAGGAAATGAATAGAAAATGAAGAAGGGAATTATGAGTTCAGGGTACGTAGGGAGGAGAAGGAACATATGTTAGAAACAGTAAAGGGCTAGACGAAATAGAATATGTGATCAAGAAATACAGAAGAGGGAAGGATGACAAAGAGGAAAGCAAGAAGGAAACGCGTGACTCACAATGGCAGAGGAGAGAAATTTCCTGTGCGTTTTACGAGTAGAAGGTTTGTGTGGCACTGTAAATAGATTTCTTCCTTAATTGGCGTCGATCCTTTTGTTTCAGCGAGTCTCGACGAAGTGTGTGTCAGCAGTGTGCTTAGGCAAGTTGTCCCACGTTTGAGGTCACTGGTTGGTCTTCGCAGAGGAGTGAATGGTGAACGGTAGCTATGATGGTGATAGTGTTGAGGGTAATCACGATGGATATCAAGAAAAGATGACATGACGTTGTTGCTAATGTCATTATTGCGAAGGCCGAGGAGAATGTTAGTGGAAGAGATAAGTGTTGAGCCGACAAAATTATCAAAGGTAGTTCGAATGAGAAGTTAAACACGTTGATGAATCATCACTGTGAAACGTAATAAGATAGAAATGAAGTAGGAAATGGTACGCTCGTTTACCTAAACCACGGAGTGAGGGAACTTAATTGAAGTAACTTTAAAACCTCCACGTACATTTCTTTATCCGGCAACTCTGACCTGCGAGTTTATGATGCACGTCCGCCCACTGCCTCCACAGGGCTTGACGGACGGCGAAAGGAGGTGTAAAAATAGGAATTTCACTCCTTCAAAAATATCACAGTAATTCCGGGCGTGGCGAGGCAGACGTGGAATGCAATTTGGTTAAAAGAGATGGGTAATAGGATCCCGGTATTTAAGGGAACACGTGTGAAGGGGCGAGGAATGTTCGGAACAGCGGAGCTTCACCCAATAATACTATCTGTCTGAGAATTAGCTTCATAGTGGCATTAATCCGTGGGAAAGATGCTTAATAATGGCTGCCTGGAACGAGGATTTAGAGCGGATTATCATTCTGTGAGATTTCAAGCCAGCGAGGATAAAAGGCGGAATGGGAGTAAAACAGATCTAGATTAAAGCCATCAGGGGGAATACTGGCCCGGGTTGAGCGAGCGCCTCAAATTAAACCGAGCAGAAGGGAGAAGAAGAAGAGGGAAAAAATAAAACAGGAGTAGGTCGAAAGGGTTCACTGGTAAAATTTAAACCTGACGGTGACGCGGCCGTAATAGAGCAGCAGCCAAGAGGAATTGTATCAGACACAAAAGGAAAGTCATGTAACGAGAGGGCAAGAGGAGTGTGCCCTATGAAATGACTCTCGCAAATCCACTCAAGCTGGTAGCAGTGCCCATGCACTCGGAGCGTGAAAGATGCCCATACCTGGAAAGCAATTCACTCACCAGAAAGATGTTTATGCTGCAGAACAGGTACAATACCTGTAGTGAAGCAAAGATAACCTTTATTAAAAAAAGAAGGAATTATGTTCATGTGAAAGAAGAAAATGGGGATAATGGCAGTAGTTTTTTTCTAAGTTGAGGCTCCGGGAGAGACTGACCCAAATACCACTGAGTGACACCTGAGCCCCAGACGAGGAATGGTGCCGCCCTTCCCTCCCGACAAGGTGCCTCGCAGCATCCCCAACAGCCTGCTCGAAATAATGATATTGTTCCCGTGCTAAAATTATCCCGATTTATGTACATTATAGAAAGACTGATTAGGGAGCAGGGAGATCATTCACCCAGGCCCTCTCTCTTTCTTTGCTAGTTATGGCGATAATTAAATCCGGAGCGTTAGCCATACAATCGTTCATTAGATCATTAATTTATTTTCATGTTGCATATAGCTTCGAGTCTCCTTTCGTTTGGATGGTTAATCTCGCACTGACGTAACTATAGCTAAAAAACATTACAAAATGCGAAATCCCTCACCAAGTAGCGAGGGGCGGACGGGAGGCAGTGCAAGACGTTCAACAATGTCTTGCTTTCGTTGCCATGAAGAGAATAACCATTGGAGGCGAACAAATGGCACGTCAGCAAGTGTCTCCTGCAGGTTGTGTTCTCGAGTACAGGCAAGTCGAGCTTTTGTATCCATTTTCCTGGCTCGGTTAGAGTCTTTTCCTTCTAGCGTGTCAGGGAATGCAGCACTATTAAAATACCTCACTTTTTTGTGTTTAGAGTTATACAGATATCATCAAACTATTCCTTGCATGGATCTATTACCTTGTTCTGTTCTTCATTCGCTGTTGTCTTCCATAAACCACTGTTACAGATGCTTTTGTTGTTTTTATTATTATTGCCAGATATATAAAATCAAATAAAGCTAGTCATTGTCGTTCTGATATGAAAAATTAAATATGACCTCTTTCTTAATCAGTAGAAGAGGTTTATGAAGCAAGTTATGGACACGGGTCACAAGCCCCACGCGGGACACATTAACCTTGACAGAAAGCAGCAAAGTTCATGACATTAATGGCAATAACTTCGTGGGAAAAGACTGACATTTGGTGACGTTGAATTCTTATGGTGGCGCCTTTGTCCATTCATCTAACGCCCTTCTCGTCCTCACCCTCACCACTGTGGTTGTCACTACTTTAATCTTCGCTTCATATGGTTCACTACATATTCTAGTTATTAATCCTTCAATTCACTTGTTAGTCTCCTTGAAGTAACTAAGTATCTATGTACTTTATTCGTGTTATCACCTTTTATGAATATAGTTTCCCCCCTTTTTCTTACATTTTATAAAAACTTCATGACATGTAATAATTTGTTATGGATTGTAAATAGAATACTTTATAAGTAGTATAGGAAGGGAGGAAATAAATCTATTTCATTGTTTTCAACGATATACATTCTTATTCAGCGTCGACCAAATCTTTTCCTTGTATTTCTGTTACCTTCTGAAATGCGCTTCAGTCCCTCCATTACTACTCGTGAAGAATTTAGCATTACTCTTCCGTTGACAGTCGCAAATCAGTAGTCTGATAGTGAAACACGGATGATGTGGATTATGCTGCACTGAATGGATCGGGCGGCGAGCCTGTGATCCCGTGATAAAAGAAAACTCATATTAGATCAAGCCAGTTAATAGTACGTACATATTTTACCTAATGACTTCACGGAAATTTTAAACGAACACCTAATTAGCTATTGTTGTTCGACATTAACCTCTTTTCGATACAAAAAAAGCGAGGCTTAATAAATGTTATACGTCATTTGTCTTATTTTTTGGCGAGAGTCGTGTTTACAGTACAAGCCGCTGCAGTGCGCTTCCACTTTGCTGGATGTTACTTTGGATATTGGCTGAGGGGCTGATTGGACTTTGGCCTGCAATGTTGGTTTAGCCGAATGAAGCTTCAGTCTCCCTTGGCACGTTTTGTAGTATTAATGCATTATTTCAGCAGAACACTTTGGCGAACGGAACCTCCACACACAATGGTTCACTTGTTCTGGAATATCTCCACCTCTACAGATTCATGGAGCGAAAAAAAAAAAAAATAAGAAAAAAAAATCTGCGGTATTAAAGTAAAATTGGTATCTGTATTGTACATTTTAATTTGCGTGTAAATGAATAAAGTAACTTGCTAAATATTGCCGATGATAAAGAGTAATGTACAGTTGTGTGTGTTGTATAAATAAAGCTAGTGACACATATGCACTACAGTATTACGAAAGTAAGTACACCTCAGGATATGCAGTTTACAGACGGCTTAGGGAAGTGTTGCCTCACAGTCCATTTAATTAATATGTTAAAGTATCACTTGGCTTTCCCCAGAGCTGTGCTGACATACTAGTGGAGTGAGTACGCAAGATACTATAAGTTGACTATGTATACAATTGCTTTAAAAGTACCACATGTACATAGCTTCATTTTGTGGCTTGCGTTCTCGATCCTCTTTCTCGATAATTTTTCTCTCCTCATCATCACTGTCACCCTCTTCCGTCCTCCTTATCTTTTTTTTTCTTCTTTTTCATTGATTAGTTTCTCACCATGTTTCCCTCACCCTTACTATGTCTCTTCATAACATTCCATCCTCTATCCAAGGATGCATTCTACCCTGCATGCTTCCTCCTTCCCTTCCATTACCTTCTCCCGACTATTCCCTCCCACAGTTTCTCTCCACTTGCCTTGCTTCCACCGTCCTCCACTCCTCCTTGCGGTTCAGATTATTCCACTTGTGTGCTGTTGTCTGAATACCTGAGGTAGGCTCGAGCATCAGATAAACTGACTAGCAGCAGCAACATCCACCGCACGAGGCAAAAGGATGAAGAGAACCTGTTAAAAAAGGAAGAGGAAGAAAAGAAAAGAGCATTAGAATACAGGATATTAAGACTCCAAAGAGAATGAAGAAAAAAAGAGGATCATGCTAAAAAAATAAATGGGAAAAGATTTATGTGATGTTTAAGGAGGAAGAACGAGGAGATCGACAACAGTCAAATTTATGACGAAGAGGAAGAAAACAAGGAAAATGGAATAGGAATAGGAGTATGTGTGATACAGGCAAAATGTGAAAGAAAGAGGGGAACAACACACAAACAGAAAAGGCGTATAGGAAAGGCATGAACGAATGTGTGACAAAAGAGTATCGAGATGAGGAAAATGACGCAGTGGGGACAGTCTCCCCTTCCCCACACAAATATCCCCAGCGGCGGCGGAAGTGTGCCCCGATATCTTCGAGAAACAAATACTCTTCGCACCATTACATTCCTCCATATTCCCTTTTCTTGTCACTCTGAGCTGATATTAAAGTTGTGGGCTTCTTCTGTTACACATGACTTGATAACCGTTTCTAGGGAACTTCTGTTTACAACATTTAGAGAAAGTGTTTGCAGTATTAGGGCCTGAAAAAAGTTTCAACTACAGATGGTTTGAATCACTGATTCTTTGAAGATAAAACTCAAACTCAAAGGTGTGTGTGTGTGTGTGTGTGTGTGTGTGTGTGTGTGTGTGTGTGTGTGTGTGTGTGTGTGTGTGTGTGTGTGTGTGTGTGTGTGTGTGTGTGTGTGTGTGTGTGTGTGTGTGTGTGTGTGTGTGTGTGTGTGTGTGTGTGTGTGTGTGTGTGTGTGTGTGAACAATGATCTTTTCTCTTCATATAACGACGTATTACATCCAGATGGGTCACATACTTTTCCAGCACACATAATACTCACTTCACTAACAAGCACAGTTGGAGTTGTGCATTAGAATACACACACACACACACACACACACACACACACACACACACACACACACACACACACACACACACACACACACACACACACACACACACACACACACACATGAGATCGAAGCTCTGCAGAAGAGGCAAAGTCTCTTGGCTACGTTCCCTGACACAAAACATCCCATCAATTTATTCAGCAAAACGTATGGTGATGTTCCGTTGGGTCCTCTGACAGAAACTGATAGCTATGTTCCTTTGGTCCAAAATTGGGGATGCAGAGAAGTGGCGTTGGTCGGAGAGTCAGACAATATAAAGTATACCTATTCAGAAATTGAGGAAAATGAGATGTTGTTGTGTACCGTCATGACAGTCATGGAAATAAGTTGGAATGACGTATGCAAAACCGAATGCAATAGTTTTCAATCATTCTACGCAGAAATAAACGAGGACTGGATATGACGTTAGAAGAAGAGATACAACTGAACGGAGGAATGATACTTGTGTGTCCTTCAGTAACGCATGCGCAAGTTCTTTGCTCCTGAATGGCGAGTGAGGTCATAAGATGTGGGGAGGTGTGGTGATGGAGGAAGATGAGTGATGGGAGTTGTTAGGTCCGCCACGAGCTGGTGAAAGAAATCATGATGGATAGCAGCCCGGAAATGTTAGTAGTAGGAATGGCAGGGAAGAGAGTTTGAAAGCTAAAGAATAAAGGATGGAGGAAACTGATGCCAGGTTGATGATAATGAAAACGAAGAAAAAATGACAAAGATGCACAAGTGGATAGCAGTCTGATGGTTTTGATAATGAAAATATGAAAAAAAAATCCTGGTGATATCAGGTTATTGATGATAGCGAAGGAAATAAACTGAAATTTAACGTTTTATAGGAAAGAAAACAAACTCCACGATCATACACAAGAGTGAGTACATGTTTCGGGAGACTTGAAGGAAACAGATGGAGGGAAGGACGAGGAAAGAAGAGGACGTGTGGCTGAGAGGAAACAAGGTGGCTCTTGATGGATGCTGCGACGCTGTGACTGTGGCAGGCTGGATGGCGAGGGCACACACATGCACACAAACACACTCACGCACAGGCGCACATACAAAATATCTGTAGTAGATCATACATGTTTATCAGACTGTTAACCTAGACCAAAATGTATTTTCCTCACTTATTTACTCTCTCTCTCTCTCTCTCTCTCTCTCTCTCTCTCTCTCTCTCTCTCTCTCTCTCTCTCTCTCTCTCTCTCTCTCTCTCTCTTTTTTTTCACATCAATTTCACGGGAACTTGCCAATAATGAAGCAAATTTATTCATGGCTAAGAAGTTGAGAGATTAAAAACAAGATTAATTAGGAACTGTGCGTGGGGTGTGTGTGTGTGTGTGTGTGTGTGTGTGTGTGTGTGTGTGTGTGTGTGTGTGTGTGTGTGTGTGTGTGTGTGTGTGTGTGTGTGTGTATGGTACCTGTGGAGATGTTTCAAGGGGAGTAACTGGGACAGGTTGATTACAGGTGAACCATGTACCATTCATCAGGGATTTTAGAAAGAAAAGATGTAACTTTTCGCACGGATTGAATCGCGCTTTGTTTTTTGTTTTGTTTTTTTTTTTGCGTTTTTTTTCTTCTTATCAGGGTAATAGCGAATTGGATATGTTGCTAATGGAGGTAATACTAGCAGTAGTAGTAGTAGTAGTAGTAGTAGTAGTAGCAGCAGCAGTAGCAGTAGTACTAGTAGTAGTAGTAGTAGTAGTAGTAGTAGTAGTAGTAGTAATAGTTGTAGTAGTAGTAGTAGTAGTAGTAGTTGTAGTAGTAGTAGTAGTAGTAGTGGTAGTAGTAGTAGTAGTAGTAGTAGTAATAGTAGTAGTAGTAGTGGTGGTAGTAGTAGTAATAGTAGTATAGTAGTAGTATTAGCATTAGTAGTAGTAGTGGTATTAGTTGTTGTTGTTTTAGTAATAGTGGTAGTAGTTTTGATAGTAGTAATAGCAGCAATAGTAATAATAATAATAATATTATTATTAGTATTATTAGTATTAGCATTATCATTAGTAGTAGTAGTAGTAGTTGTTGTTGTTGTTGTTGTAATCGTAGCAGCAGCAAAAGGAACTGTAAATGCAATTGTATACTAGTCGTTGCATTTATTCATCTACGTACGTATTCAGGTGCCTCATTATTGCGTTTATCTCTCGAGGTGGTCGTCTGGGAGGTCCTCGACTTGTAATTGGACTGGAGGGTAAACAATAGGATTTAATCAAGGGAAAATGACTGCGTGCTCAGGTATTTTTCTTTATTTCAATTCAGCGGAGGAGGAAGACGCTCTTTGTTTGGCTTTCCGTACACTACACCGAGAAAAGCTTCATTTTATGCTTGTCTTGAACATGAACAAATGTATATGCGTTCTCCCTTAACGTACTTGTTTCATTTCACGCGTTTACACACACATTAGGGAATCTTTTAGCAAGTAGTGTTTGTAATCGTGGTATTGATTGCAGCACGGTTTTGCACACAATGAAATAATGAGAAAGGTTGGATTTGTTTGTGTTCAACTAAAACGTGAAGTGATTATATAAAGTTTTGCTCCTCATTAGCTCCCTCGTGTGATTTGTATAGTGTTGTCCGTTATTCATTTCCTTTCGTTTTTTTTTTTTTTCTATAGATTGTCGTCTCCCTGTCAGTTTTTTTTTTTTTTCGCTTGTTTTTTGTGGTGCATCCTAATGTTCAGAGTTTACTTTTGTATTGTCATTTATCTCTCTCTCTCTCTCTCTCTCTCTCTCTCTCTCTCTCTCTCTCTCTCTCTCTCTCTCTCTCTCTCTCTCTCTCTCTCTCTCTCTCTCTCTTCCAGCCACTGAGTCTGAAAATCCATTGTTCTTTTTTTCACCATTATTGCTCCCCATCCTATATCTCACTTTTCTATATTCTCTTTTCCTTCTTACCTCCATTCCTCTCTCTCTCTCTCTCTCTCTCTCTCTCTCTCTCTCTCTCTCTCTCTCTCTCTCTCTCTCTCTCTCTCTCTCTCTCTCTCTCTCTCTCTCTCTCTCTCTCTCTCTCTCTCTCTCTCTCAGATGGTGCCAGAGAGCGTAGGAAGGTAAAAAATAATATAGGTAAAAAGGAAATGGAATAATATTGTAGCATCAGATTACTGAAGGGGAAAAACGCAGTAGAAAATATATACTCAAACATGTTTTTGGTATCAGATTTCATCATAATATTCGTCATAATGTTTCTCATTTTAGTTCCCTTATTGTAATATATACCTCGCCCAAAGTGAAGAAAAACCAGAAGAGGAAAGGATCTACGCCGCAAAGCGTAAAGAATATATATATATTTTATTTTTTTCCACTGCAGTAAAAACTCCGTTAATGGCGTTATACTTTCATTCTTTTCATTTTTCTTTCGATTTTTTTTTAGGGGTGCACGGGGACATAAATAATTCATAACAACGCTAGGTATATCCTATTACGAATTTTTCATTTATTTTTTTCTTACTTTTCTTTTCTTTATGTCACTACAAAGGGATGTGAAGGAATGAGAGGAGTGCCTGGAGTGAGGTTCTGGGTCCGTATTCAGAAACACTTTGCTCTCTCACCACAACTAATTTTCAAGGCCACAGAGATGATTAGCGGCGTTTTCACGAGTGTTTCTCCAGTTGATAATGTAGAAATCGTGTCACTGTCTCTAGAACCGTAAAAACACCTTAAAAAACTAGTGTAAATTTAGTTATAGCCTTTGAAATAGGGAAGGTGAAGCGCAGAAGTGTTTGAGAATACGAGCCCTGGAGTGAGTCTATTGATTGTGTCGGCCTGCCTTCCCACTCTCTGACGGCTGTGTGTCAGGGACTGTGTTTGTCGTTGTGATTAGGATCCGATGTTTTGGTAACGGTAAGAAGGCAACTGTGTACTATGGACGGCAGGGTTATGGTTGTTGTGGTCTACTATAGTGTGTGTGTGTGTGTGTGTGTGTGTGTGTGTGTGTGTGTGTGTGTGTGTTTTTTTTTTTACATTACAAGGGCACTGGCCAAGGGCAAACAAAGTGTTGGAAAAAAAAAAATCCCGCTGGTTGCCAGGCCCTGTTAAGATGAAAGTAGAAAGAGAAAAACCAAAAAAATCTAAAAGGAGGGTCCAGTTAACGTAAGAGGTGTCTTGACACTCCTCTTTTGAAAGAGTTTAAGTCATAGGCAGGTGGAAATACAGACACAGGTAGAGAGTTCCAGAGTTTACCAGTGTAGGGAATGAAGGAGTGAAGATACTGGTTAACTCTTGCATTAGGAAGATGGACAGAATAGGGATGAGAAGAAGTAGAGAGTCTTGTGCAGCGAGGCCGCAGGAGGGGAAGGCATGCAGTTAGCAAGTTCAGAAGAGCAGACAGCATGAAAACAGCGGTAGAAGACAGATAAAGATGCAACATTGCGGCGGTGACTTAAAGAATCAAGACAGTCAGTTAGAGGAGAAGAGTTGATAAGACGAAAAGCTTTAGATTCCACCTTGTTTAGTAAAGCTGTGTGTGGATCCCCCAGACATGAGAGCCATACTCCATACACGGGCGGATAAGGCCCTTGTACAGAGCAAGCAGCTGGGAGGGAGAGAAAATGGACGAAGACGCCATAGGACACCTAACTTCTTGGAAGCTGATTTAGCAAGAGTAGAGATGTGAAATTTCCAGTTTAGATTTTTAGTGAAGGATAGACCGAGTGTGTTTAATGTAGAGGAGAGGGAAGTTGAGTGTTATTGAAGAAGAGAGGATAGTTGTCTGGAAGGTTATGTCGAGTAGATAGTTGTAGAAATTGAGTTTTTGAGGCATTGAACAAAACCAGGTTTTCTCTGCCCCAATCAGAAACAAGTGAAAGATCAGAAGTTAGGCGTCCTATAGCATCTCGCCTTGAGTCATTTAATTGTTGTTGGGTTGGGCGTCTGTTGAACGCTGTTGAATAATGCAGGGTGGTATCATCAGCATAGGAGTGGATAGGGCATTGAGTCAGATTTAGGAGATCATTGATGAATAATAGAAAGAGAGTGGGTGATAGGACAGTGTACGCTAGCGTTTACTTTCGTTATCAGATAAAAGCTTGGTAAGGTTAACTTTTTTTTTCTTTGACATACCGTGATATACTTTAACATGAAAGAGGAAAATGTATAGAGTACGTTTGTACATTCTGGAGGTCGGTCAACTTATACATGAAATTGCGACCCCTTTTCCCATCCCCTCTCCTCCCACAGCACAAGCAAAATTACTTCCGTTCAAGGTATCTTCGCAAACTTACACAAAAGAAAATAGCTTCAAGCAAAAGTTAGCTAGCAGAGTGTTTTGGGACTTAAGGAACTTAATGGTTAAGGAATAAGAGGAAATGAAAAAAAATGTTGAAATATGTATTTGTGGCGACAAGTAGGTTGTGGGAGTGGTTGAATGGATGTTGCGCGGGGTAGGTACTATAGGTGTGCGCGTGTATGACTGGCGGAACCACATAAAATCTGTCAATGAAGAGAGAGAGAGAGAGAGAGAGAGAGAGAGAGAGTATTTTCTTAGAATAATGCATGCATGCCTGAATTCTTCTTTTCTTTTCCTTTTTATTCATCACATTCTATGAGAAATGGAGAAGAAAGTTGTGATAAACAACGGTCTTGCTTTGGCGTTTTACATTGGGCTCTCCGTTGTGGGGAGATGCTGAACTCCTTGAAAATACTTTGAAAAAAAAAAAAAAAAAAATATATATATATATATATATATATATATATATATATATATATATATATATATATAAAGATATTTTTTTCTTTAGTCTTCCAGTTTCATAATGTTAGGTTCATATTTTTATTGCTGCCAAATCATGAAATCGCGTTTTCTTTCTACTGAAGTCAAGTTAAAAGTAGTGTTTTATTGAATCCATCCACATATCGATTTTGAAGAGGGAAGTTTTTTTTTATACGATGGTGAAACTTGGGCGTCAGACACACGGAAAAAAGACTCCGAGCATGAAAGGGAAGTTGTCTGGATGTAGTGGAGGTTGGCGTCCGTCCTTCACGCGTCTCTTCCGCCAGAAGTCTGACTGAAATAATAAGAAGAGATGGTAAAAAAGATGTTTCCCTTCTAACTGGCACTACTGGATGTGAAAGGAGGCTGTAATGGACACGTTTCTGTAAAAGTGGTGTTCTTTGCAGAGATTTTATTCATAACGAGGACGGTACAAAACAGCCCATTAAAATTTCTATATGAAACATGGAACAGAGGGAAAGTTAACTCCTGCCGCTCCAATCAGACAAGTTATTGTATGAACAGAATCATACATCAAAAGTATGATGGACACAATGTGTGCCAGACGTGTGCTGACCTTATGTATCCATTTAATTTTCTTGTCAAAGAGGACCAGCCTTTCAAGGGAATGAGTAAACCTCCTCTGCTCCACACACGCAGAGGAAGGACACGTTCTCATCTCACACCGCCATCACCTTTGTTCCCACCCCCTCCCCCTCTTCCTCCATTCTCTCCTTCCTTCCCTCTCAGTCCCAACCATCACTATTCTGTCCCTCCCCCTTCCGTACCCCATCCCTTCCCAAACCCTTCTTCCTTCACCACCATCCGCCCCGAAACCAATTCTATTATCCGGGGAAGTCTCCACTCTCAGTTGATCTCATTACCAAAACAATTATATCAAGACTGTGTCGATGCTACCCAGGTGGTCTACTGAAGGCGTTCCTTCCCTCCCATGAGACATCTTCCATTGGGACAGGAGTAGGCGCCCGGCTCTCCTTAATACTGAATAAATGATAGACATACTCGGCCGACTAAGTAAGATTGAAGTGTTCGCAGTGGTACATCTTCCTCTAAATACACACACACACACACACACACACACACACACACACACACACACACACACACACACACAACAAAGCTTAATACACACCCAGGCACGCTGAAGGAGCAGAAAGGCCTCTCCCCTAAAAGGAATAATCTCTTATATGCACAGTCCACTGCACACGCAGTGGACCTTTGATACGGCACTCTGGAATTTTTCCCAGACTTCCACTCGCCATTAATTAGAGAACTTTTGTCTCGCTGCTCTTTAGGTGATGACTATTGCTTGTGCGAGAAGCCATCTGGAAGGTGCGGTGAGGCTCGGGTTCTCTGGTTCTTTTGTTTCTGTTAAGCCAGAGCGAAAACATAAGCTTCGTGCATAGGAGACGGAAAGAAGAAAGGACCAAGGCATTCGAAGAGAAGAAGAGGGTGCAAGAATAAAGGAAGGAAGAGTAGGATATTGGGAGAAAGAGAAGAGAGGAAAAGACGAGGTGGTGACTGGTCTGAGGAGGGTGAATTAATGTGGGGAGAAGCTGGTGGTGAGAGGAATGGAGGATAGGTGAATAAGATGAGTCATCGTTGGATCAATAGAACACCATATTTTTTCCTTGAGTGTTGTCAGTAGTTAACGAAATTTACCACACTTACGACCTGTTTTTCTCCATTCAATAATCAATATAAATCAGAATGCTTTGGGAAATAATCGTAAAACATGCACTTGTATAGCAAAGAAGTACGTGATTTGAACAACATTTTGGAAAATTAGATGAAAACAAAAGGCTGGTGGGGCCGCATCGCAATTCACTGCGTCACAACAGTAAATGCAACGCTTCGAGATTCCTGAGCAGTTCCACCCTCTTGATGTCAGCATCTTTTGTGACTACCTTTACGTCGCGTCGGGGGTTCGAGACACGTGTTCAACTGCTATAGTGAAAAGACGGCGGCTGCAGCGGTGGCAGTGACTATAGCTGCAACGGTAGAGGCGGTAGAGACTAGTTGGAGAAAGGAAGGGAAGGAAACCGGAGGATACGTGTGTGTGTGTGTGTGTGTGTGTGTGTGTGTGTGTGTGTGTGTGTGTGTGTGTGTGTGTGTGTGTGCGTTTGTGTGTTTCGGCGTGCCCTTTGGGCCCTGCCTGCCTTTGGTGTCGAGTCTGTTGTTGTTTTTGTCAATCATGATAATGAATCTGCAGGGAATAAAGGCTCCATGCACAGCCGTGGAGCAGGAAATTCTGCAAACCTTTTATCATTTTTTTATCAGTGTGAGGTGGAAAAAACATTTCGGTTACTTGTTGTGTTGAATTGTTGAGGTTTATTGAGGAACAATTTAGCATGTAGAAATCGTAGTGCTGATTGATGGGGAAATAACTCTTGATTAATTTCGGAGTTAATTGGAATATCGGTAAAGGTAAGAAAAAAGTAACCGGTATTCATTGATGAAAACTCTACAGGGACGGTTTATCGTGCCTCATCAAAAGATTGCCGTAATTATCCCACTTCTAATTATAAACTGGTTTTCATTTTTTGAAGATTTATGGAATCGCTTGGTCAGATTCCAGTGATTGCCATTTAAAGCTTAAAAAATTCATCAATGTACCTTTTTTTTTTTTCGATCCGTGAATGATTGCGAGCATGAACTTCATATTTTAGGGTGAACATTAAATTTTGTGATATTGGAAGGGACACGTGCGTACACACACACACACACACACACACACACACACACACACACACACACACACACACACACACACACACACACACATTTGTCCCGATATTTTGAATAGTCATCGCTTCGGAAGTGGTAATTAATTAACCTTTGTACATGTTAAGGTTAAAAAAAACAAAATCGCATTAAGGTTGACAAGCTGGTATTATGCCTGTCACAGTAGGATTTACTGAATTAGCAGGTTCATAGGAATATATCATGACATTTTTGCATTTCTTCCGTCACTTTCACCACCTACTTACCATTCTTCTGTTGCACCTCCTTGGATTACGTGTCTTATATTTGGGATTTTTTTCTCCTTTACAGTGGCACCGGCAGCCGTGGAGCTACTCGGGAGAGGCCGTGAGGGTTTGCTCGAGGTAAGCGAAGGAGAAGAAGTCACGCTGGAGTGTCGAGTAGAGGACGCCAAACCTGTCGCCGATGTCGTGTGGTTCAAGAACGACCAGGAGATCCACTTGGGTGAGTTAGAGGAAAGGTTTGATTGGCCTTATGGGTACATGAATCAATGGTGTGAATTATTAAATGTCTTTCTCATTTCTGTTCAACAAAATCCACTTTTTGTAACTAGTATTTCGTTCATTTGTATTGTGTACACAGCCTCATCCTTTTCTCTCTTTTATATGTCGTTCTTTGTTTTATTCCTTTTCATAACCTAACTGTACAAAACTTCACCTTTTCTTGACATTCCTTTCCCACCAGTCACTCTACTCCCCTTGTCCTGACTCTATCTCTGGCATCCGTCCATCCCTCATTCCTGCGTCCATCAGTATCTGTAGTGGTGTGAGAGGCTACCACTGTGAGCTTCCGACCCCCGCGGCGTGAAGGTGTCAAAGGGAGGCTGGAGGGAGAACCTGGCTTTGTGAGAGGAACTGTTGGGGACAGCATCACAGGGGGCGTGGGAGTGTCTGGGGACAGAATATAGAATGTGGCTTGTGAGACTGACGACGACATTGAATGCCCTTGTAGATGTGTGTGTGTGTGTGTGTGTGTGTGTGTGTGTGTGTGTGTGTGTGTGTGTGTGTGTGTGTGTGTGTGTGTGTGTGTGTGTATGTGTGAGCGCGTGTGTGTGTGTGTGTGTGTTTGTGTACCTTAGCACGTGTGGTTCCAGATTTGTAGCTTTAAATAAAAAAAAATTACAGATGTGAGGAAATAATATCATAAAAGTTTAATAGGGCGATATAAGTGCTTAAGTGCACTTCATATGGTGCTTTGTTCAAGGTCAAATGAACGTAACCGTTGTTGCTTAACTTCATTACAAAAATATTACGTAATGGGTGGTATCATTTCATTGTAAATTCACTTTTGCAAAGTTCTTACGGTCATTCATCACAGTATACCTTTACATGAGGTATTTATTTGATACTCCTTTAACTAGAATTTTCATCAGAAATAAAATAGGAAGCCAACTAGAAAAAAAAAATCAAGAATGCTATGGAGGAGTTGATGCAAAAAATTGATCTTCAAACGTACATCATAAATATTTCTCTTTTACTCCGTAGGTCTGTTTAACAAAACACGCGGACGCGTGTCAAAGTCTGCTAGAATTTGAGTATTAGCATTGTTGTTTACACACACCGCGTAGTGTAGTGGTTAGCACGCTCGACTCACAATCGAGAGGGCCGGGTTCGAGTCCCGGGAAGCGGCGAGGCAAATGGGCAAGCCTCTTAATGTGTGGCCCATGTTCACCTAGGAGTAAATAGGTACAGGATGTAACTCGAGGGGTTGTGGCCTCGATTTCCCGGTGTGTGGAGTGTGTTGTGGTCTCAGTCCTACCCGAAGATCGGTCTATGAGCTCTGAGCTCGCTCCGTAATGGGAAAGACTGGCTGGGTGACCAGAAGGCGACCGTGGTGAATTACACACACACACACACACACACACACTCTCTCTCTCTCTCTCTCTCTCTCTCTCTCTCTCTCTCTCTCTCTCTCTCTCTCTCTCTCTCTCAGTATTTTCTAAATGTTTATGATTTGAAAATCGAAATATTTAACAAAGCATTTTTAGGGGTAATTCAAAATTCTTTATTGTATATATATAACTTTAAAAAACCGTGCCGCAGTGTCAGCGAATTGTTATGCAGTGGTAAAACACATAAATGAAGTACCGTAGTTGGTCTGGACTCATTCCTGTGGCTCTGCTGAGTGACACACGCCGCGGTGTTAATATGTCGCTGGGAGGAAAGTTGGTTGACTGCTTTGGTGGCGTTCCGTTTTCAACCATATTTCAGTATTTTTCCTTATATTACTTTTGTTCCAGTTTAACTAATTTTCAGATATATATACCAACTATTTTACCGCTGATCCTGTTGTTCTGCAGTCAATAATACTTATTAGTTCGGCCATATATATATATATATATATATATATATATATATATATATATATATATATATATATATATATATATATATATATATATATGTGTGTGTGTATATATATATATATATATATATATATATATATATATATATATATATATATATATATATATATATATATATATATATATATATATATATATATATATATATATATATATATATATATATATATATATATATATATATATATATATATATATATATATATATATATATATATATATATATATGTGTGTGTGTGTGTGTGTGTGTGTGTGTGTGTGTGTGTATATATATATATATATATATATATATATATATATATATATATATATATATATATATATATATATATATATATATATATATATATATATATATATATATATATATATATATATATATATATATATATATTTCTCGTGAAATAAATGCTTCGTTTGCTTGAGGATATGACGAGCAACATTTTATTTTATATACTAAAGTTTTGTGAAGTAAGTGTGTGACTTTAGCTTTTTCATCAGTAGCGTAACGAGCAGGGCAAACGCTACAGTGTCCGCAGTGAATAGGACACCGTCAGTGCTGCCAGACGACAATGATCTCAATCACTGGGAGAAGTTATCGGACACATCAGTCACAGGACTGAGCAACAAGATGGAGGAGTTTGAAGATTTATTCCTTGATGAGGAGTATTATAGGCCACAGTGCTTCATTCTTTCTATATGCCGAAGGCGAGGAACCCGATGTTCCTCAGCAACAGCGGATCTTCAGTCCTTGGATGGTGTAAAGTGCTTTGATCTGCGCGGGCTGATTTTGAAGGTGCTCCATTGGAAATATATGGCTGCGGCTTTCTGATGCCTTTATTTGCCGCAATTTTTAGCAGATAATGTATTTTACCATCATTTATTTCTCTATGCTATAAGGATTTGCAGCAGTCTTATAATTTTATTCACTTAATAATAGAAAAATAAATCCATTATGGTGTCGAAGTCACGATTACAAGCATGAAATCAGACAACACCAACAGCAAGGACGGATAGATGCGACATGTCACTATCTACCACCAGTTCATTATTTCACGCCGTATGTTTGATTCTGGTTCTCTTCAGTATGCCATATAATATGTAAACTTAAATTTTAACCCATAGTAACCACTTCCATGGCCTAAAGCACCTCTTATTATTCAGTCTTATTGGAAATGTAACTCCTTTGTGATTTTATTTGCATGGGTTGATGGGGTTGTTGCACGCTGATTGGCTGAAAAGTGCTTGTCAAACGGGGTCATACGCAAAGCAAACGCTTTGGAGAGGTGTTTAGATGTTGTTGCTAAAACTTGCCTCCGTTTACTTACGTTTGCTCCCAGCCGCCCCACTACTGCAAACGCCTTTAATTTGAGACAAGTCTAGCTTTTCATAATTTTCTAATTTTACATCCTGAATGAGAGAAAATTAGAGGATTCACATATTCGTATGAGTGGGAGAAACTTTCTTGTTTTGTATTCCAGTGCAACATTGTATCCTCGTGCAATGTTGTTTGTTGTAGGGTGAGTAAGTGGATAGTTGAATAGATGTATGGATGGATGAAGGGATAAGTGGGTGGGTAGGTAGATGAGAGGCTGTGTGATTGTGTGGATAATTGGTTGGATGAATGAATGGACGAGTTGATGGATGATAAGTGGTTGAGTGGATGGGTGGATGAATATATGGATTGATAAAGATAGTCATTAGATGGATGGGTGGCTAAGATAGACAAGAACGTGAAGGATACACATTCAGTCTATATCATATTTACTTAATTCTCCCATAGAGGACGAGGTCTGGCTCTGGGAATAATGTTTCATAAGCGTGTTTACCTCATGAAAATTAGATTTGTGTTGTTGAGATGCGAAGAATACATAATGAAGGTGCAGGAGACGTTCCGTCCTTCAGTGGCCTCCGGGTGCTTCACTGGGTTTTTGTGAGTGTTCCAGGTACCGTGGTGGTCCCTAATGACTCTGCTGCCAGCCACTCCCTGGTACTTTCCGCTCATTTCCCAGAGTTTCTTGATATCCCCTGTGCACCTTTAGTCCTTTTTCATGCCCACTACAGTGGCCCTGTTTCTATCCCTTATGTCGAAGAAAGGACTTATATCTCAAGTATCACACACCACCGTGTCTAGTCTCGTAAACATTTGTTTTCAATATATATTTTTCCACGTATTTATCTTTTTTCTTTGTGTATTTTGATGTTGTTTTTTTCTCTTCCTCGGGGATTTGAATTATATCGTTCTTTTGATATCCATCCGTACCCTAGTTTTTTTTTCTTTTCTTTCTTTTATGTGTATTCACTGTTTCTGTTTAATCCAGTCCTGAATTGAAATTCATCCTTCCATCAACTCGTTTCTCTTGTCCTTCCCTCTTGCAAAATATTTTCCCCTTCTTGTAATCTTCTCTTTGAGTTTTCAGGGACGAAGTATTCTTGCATCAATTTTCATCAGGTGTTTTGCTTTTTAAAGATAAGTACTTTAGTTATAGTTCCCTCTCTCTTCTCTCCATTCTCCTCCTCCTCCTCCTCCTCCTCCTCCTCCTCCTCCTCCTCCTCCTCCTCCTCCTCCTCCTCCTCCTCCTCCTCCTCCTCCTCCTCCTCCTCCTCCTCACTCAGGATATCTCACTAACACAATAGGCTCTGGTCGCAGGTGGGAAGAACATTCATCATCGTGCGTGCGCCACATTCATCGGCGGATCTGCGCTCATTATCTCTATAAATGAAGCCAAGGTGTCGAGGGAGAAGCCAAGGACGATGTTGCCGAGACCGAATGATGGAAAAAGAAATCTTGTGTCTTGAAGAAAGACTAGGACAGAACTCTTTGGATTGAGCAAAATTTGTGTTTAAGAATATAATATTCTCTTACAATTTCAAAATAGTATGCTTTATTAACATGCACTTTTCTAAGAAAAGAGCTGAAAATGGCTTTATACGCGTCGAAAAAAAGAGATGAAAGAATATTGCTGCTGGTTGGTTTGTAATATTTCCGTATGTGGTTCCAAACAGTACCAAAAAATGAAACACACACACACACACACACACACACACACACACATGCGTTTGAAGATGAAACACATTATGGCGTTTATTCATGCTCTACCTCGGCCATGAATCTTAAGTGACATATCTCAGGAGACGGTAAGCAACTTGGCGGGTGTGGTGACGCCCTAAGAGTTCAGGACCGAGCGCCGCGGGATAGGGTCTCAAGATTACTCTCTCTGAGGCATTCGTTCCCAAGATTCAAGAAACAGAGTTATCAATGGGCGCCTCTCGACATGACATATATTTCGCCGTGCCATCACAGGTGTCCACCTCTCCCTTGTCTGTGTCCCCATCTGTCTCATCCGTCTTGTCGTCCTTAGCGTCTTCCTCACCATTTTTTTTTTTTTTTTACAGTTCATATTCAAGTATATTTCAGAGGTTACTGTTGCGTTTTTCTCAGCTTTCATAGATCGCAAATATTTGTTACATTTTCAGTTCATGTTTATTTTATCTTCCTTTTTACATTTTTCCCCAGTAGTTTCTTTAAAGTGACTTACTTTTTGCCGCTCACATGTGAAATATGTAGATTTTATATTATGATTTCTCACAGGAACCTTCCTTTTATTCGTCATACATTGTCTGTTTAGTCTGACATTATATACGTCGTTAACAATTCATATTCATATGAAAATGTGTATATCATATTGAAAAACCTCTGTTGATATATATATATATATATATATATATATATATATATATATATATATATATATATATATATATATATATATATTGCAAAAAGGAGGCAGTAGACACCTGACGAAACTATGATTACTCCCAGTGAGGTCTAATGGCACTGATTCAGAGAGAGGGTGCTGTGAACTTATCATTATATATATATATATATATATATATATATATATATATATATATATATATATATATATATATATATATATATATATATATATATATATATATATATATATATGCAAATCAATACATGCGCCCGTGGGGACACAAACATACATCACTCTAATCATTATCATCATCATCGTCATCATCATCATCATCATCATCAGTATCAGTGAGTATTTTACTTTACCGCTGTCATACTTGCAAAATAAGTTAATTGAGCGATATCATCTAGGAAACCTCGATAGGATGTTGAAACGCATGTACTGTGCAGCAGCACGACATTAATCCCTCTCGCCTTCCCTCGAAGGAAGCAGGTATATTTCCGAAGCATAGGACACCGTGGAGGCTATTCGATAGTTCTTTCCGTGGGTGCACCTTGATCTGGCCAATATCTAAAAGCAAACAAAAAGGCGTCCTACGTCTCGCCGTTGGAGGTCTTGGAAATCGATGTTGAGTGCCATAAAACGATTAAGCAAACTAGATATGCAAACTAGACTATGCTTCCTTCTCAAGTGCCTGATATTGCTCGTGAGCTGGAAAGGACTCAGGTGGCGACCTTACCTCTCTTCGCTTACTGTTGAACCCTCGTCTCCAGGGAATTCAAGAGTTGATTATCGAACGAAGGGTTAGGGTAGTCACAAAGCAGAACGTATCCGTTGTGCCTGGAAAGAAGATGTTTCCTATAAATGAAGTTGTTGGAAAAGAATTACCTGGGTGATGTCAGTGAGGAATTATGGCTGGATATGTGCCTGTTTCATTTTTCCTCCCAACCATGCTTGTCCTCCATATTCAACTCCTCTGTCTTTGTTCATATTTATAATTTGCGTCACTTTATTTATGTGTCAGCGTGTGTATTGTTATATTCGTCATACTTCTACAATTCCCTCGTCCACATTCTTCTTTTTTTTTATCGGAGTGTCAATAAATAGTTATCACTTTGCTCCGAGAATATTCACCTCCCTGTCGTTTATTTTTAGTGTCATTGTGCTCCATCCAAAGAAGGCTAAAGGAGAATACAAACTGTTCTCTTTCCACAAAATAAATATATTGTAAAAGTCGCGTATCATTTACTGAAGCGTCAATATTTGCTCTTAAATTACTTGTATCTTGTAAGTGATCTAATGTTTGTCTTATACGATAAATATGCTGCTTTTACATAGATTGTAATCCCACAAGCGCCGCCCTGAGACACCGCCATTATTTCGATAAACGTCGAGTAACAATAAAACTGAGTGAATAAGTACGTTATGCAAAGGGATCCTTAACTAACACACACACACACACACACACACACACACACACACACACACACACACACACACACACACACACACACACACACACACACACACACACACACACATTACTTTAGCCTTTTAATCGTAAAATCTGTAAATGCCGCGCTACCTTTGCGGTTCATATTTATTTGCCGGATCCATATAAGCCTCCTCAGCCTCATAAAATTACAGGGAATCCTCTTATTTCCTCCGTATGACAGTAATCAAAGGAAAGCTCCACTATCTCATCAGCCACGAATATCGCCACAAAAATATAACCACTGAAAAATCTGATTCAGTTAAAATCTAAAAAATATCTCCTGGATATATACGCATACTTTTAAGATGGAGAAACTACAAACTACACGTAAATAATGCTTCGAATGTGCGACTTGAAAAAATGAATTACACACACACACACACACACACACACACACACACACACACACACACACACACACACACACACACACATATATATATATATATATATATATATATATATATATATATATATATATATATATATATATATATATATATATATATATATATATATATATATATATATATATATATATATATATATATATATATATAGACTAAAAATGTCAATATTGAGATGATATCTTTCTTGTTTATAAAGTGTACGTTTCCTCTGTCCTAGCAGCAACGCACCTGAACCGCCAGACGATCTAGATTCAAGACAAATAAGGGGTAATACTGCCACTTCGGGACTTCCCCAATGTGTTATATATGCGTGCCGGATTTTTGGAGCAGCAGACCCAAACAGACGCATGATCAGGAGCTCGGTGCGGGTTTGGGTCTGTCCTCAGCGTGGAAAACCTCCATCGTCTCCGGATTTATGAGGAACGCGGGAGAACGGAGTGGGTCAGACGGTCCTCTTGCGCGCTGATAAATTGGACGCATATTTTTCGGTAGCGATGATTTTTACCAAGGAGAGCACCTTGAATGTGCTTCGATGCCTGCATGTTTTTCCTATGTATTCTTACTTGTGTGTGTGTGTGTGTGTGTGTGTGTGTGTGTGTGTGTGTGTGTGTGTGTGTGTGTGTGTGTGTGTGTGTGAGAGAGAGAGAGAGAGAGAGAGAGAGAGAGAGAGGGGTGAAGTCCTCCTACCCCTCTACGTAGTAATAGCGCTAATGTAATGTATACTGAATGCATATTAAATATTTTTGTTAATTATCTACTAATTTATGAAATGTAAATATTGTTATTAACTAACTAGATAGTAATATGTCTCATGAATATGCAGATAAAACACCTGAAATTATGCCAGCATCTATAAGGCTTTATCCTGAACACCAAATAATTCTTTCGGTGAATTTCTTAAACTTCCATTAGGTGATTA
>NC_059273.1:860000-862500 GCF_017591435.1 Portunus trituberculatus
CTCATTTATCTCTAAAGCTGAACTCTTCTCTTAAATTTTTTGCCGACAATTCCACCTTGGATGATTCTAGGCTTGTCCCTCTCTCCTCCTCTCTCTGACTATTTCATGCTTTCAGTTAAAGTTCTTGTAATGATATTTTCCATGCCCTCGCTGGCCTAAGCCCTTGGAAGGACCTGATAGGGTCCTTCCTATTGTTCTCAAAAACTGTATTTCCGTGCTTGCACCTTGCCTGGCCAAACTGTTTCAACTCTGTCAATCAACTTCTAATTTTCCTTCATGCTGGAAGTTTGCCTACATTCAGTATATTCTTTTAAAGGTGACAGTTTTAATCCCTCAAAATACAGCCCCGTAGCTTTAATCTCTTGCTTGTCTAAAGTTTTTTTTAATCTATCCGCAATTAGAAGATTCTTAAACATCTGTCATTTCACATTCTTCTATCTGATCGCCAGTATGGTTTCCGTCAAAAATGCTCTCCTTACTGAGTCTTGGTCATCCTCATTTAGAGATTTCGATGGAACTTCTGCTGTTGCGTTAGACATATCAAAAGCTTTTGATAGGGGTTAGCACAAAGCTTTGATTTCAAAACTACCCTCTTACGGTTTCTATCTTTCTCTCTGCAACTTTGTCTCAAGTATCCTTTCCGACCGTTCTATTGAAGCTGTGGTAGACGGCCACAGTTCTTCTCCTATAACTATTAACAGTGGTGTTCTTCAGAGTTCCGATGTCACCCACTCTCTTTCTGTTATTCATTAATGATGTTAACCAAACTTCTTACCTTTAGGAAACTATCAATCAAGTGGGCTTTTTTTTTCTTGTTAAGCTTCCTCTCTTTCGTGGGAGAAAAATTATATATATATATATATATATATATATATATATATATATATATATATATATATATATATATATATATATATATATATATATATATATATATATATATATATATATATATATATATATATGTTCTTTTTAGCTGAGCTTCACTTCAGAATTTTTCTTTGTTGTCTTTCGTAAAACATATTGGCCGGCAAACATGTGGGGCTGCTTTTTACACAGTCCCTTCTCTCTCCCCTATACCTGAGTCTCAGCGTCGAAGAATAAGGGGCAGAACATAGGAAAAAAGATGAAAGGATGTCCTGCATTTTTTACAAGTAGGAAGCAATTAATAATGAGCACCGATATCCGACTAGAAAGAAGCCCGAAGTATTGGCACGTCCCATTTTCTTTCCCCTCAAAGTTGCGAATCTGGCTTGACTTTGCTCGTCAGAGAATGGGGAAAGCGGGCTTGTGAGACGGAGAAAGGGGAATGCTGCAACATTGCCCAGCGGGACGCCATGAATCATCCGCAGAAATCCAATATAAAAGTTGCACCTAAAAGATTTGAAGGAGGTGGATGCCTTCAGTAACTGACGGACAGCCCTCGAGCGACCGCCCAGCGTCGCCTGCGTGCTGAAACAACCGACACTCTTTCTGAACAGAACCAACAAAAACATAACATCGTTAAGAGAGAGAGAGAGAGAGAGAGAGAGAGAGAGATGATTTCATTTTGGGAATTAGGTGTATCTGCAGAGCTGAGAAGAATGTGTGTGTGTGTGTGTGTGTGTGTGTGTGTGTGTGTGTGTGTGTGTGTGTGTGTGTGTGTGTGTGTGTGTGTGTGTGCGTACGCGCGTGCGCATGAGAGAGTGTACGTGCGTGGACACGAACGCTTACGTGTCCTTATCAATTATATAGTTGAACACAATATTACTCGGAAAATTACTTGAATGAAATTTCTTTGATACCGATATTACCTAACTGCAGTGACAGGGCAGCCTTGGTTTCCTTTACATTAGAAGACATTTGTCCATCCATCAATCGCTCCATCTCTCTTACAGGAACCCTCTCTCTTCCCTCTCCCTTGCCACGAGCGTAGATCTCGCCCTTAAATTAGAATACCCAAGTGAAAGACTCTAAATGGCCACTCACTCTCGCTTCTTCTAATTGGATGCGGATTCAAGGGCCCAGACGGGGATCTAGAAACTATTCACATTGTAGTTTATTTTAATTAACAAATACTACCACGGGATTGTAGCGGTTGTGTTCACTTCTATGTGTGTGTGTGTGTGTGTGTGTGTGTGTGTGTGTGTAATTTGGTGCATTTTTCTCTATGCACTTTTACTTTGAGACGAAAGGAAAGAAGCAAGCATGAAAGTGTGAACGCGCACGCAGACAGACAGGCAGACAGACAGACAAATATACAAACAATCAATCAATCAATCAATTAAGCAGTCAATTAATCAATCAATCAATCAATTAAACAAACAAACAAACAAACAAACAAACACACACACACACACACACACACACACACACACACACACACACACACACACACACACACACACACACACACACAGGGACGCAGGCTTGCGCGCGCGCAGAGGATCACTCAAGCACGTACCTTTGAGGACTTCATGATAGCTTCACACAAACTTTCGTTTAAAGTTTGGGTTAGCTT
>NC_059273.1:867500-897500 GCF_017591435.1 Portunus trituberculatus
ATTTGCCGAAATAAACTTCCTCCCTTCTCCCGCAGTCCCCCTCACCAACACACACATAAAAACAAAAAACAAGGGGTATCTCTCGTCAGCGCGTCAAGAGTCAGACCCCGGTCAGCCGGCTCAGGATCTGCTAAAAATTAAAACTGCAGTATAGAAATGTGCATGTGTCCGCTGGGAAAAATTAGTACTCGTGATTCGCTTTGCTTTCCCGGGCCAGTAATGGATGGTCCGCTGCCACGTTGCAGTGCTCTCATTTCCCAGCCGCTGGCCTGCTTTTGTTCCGCGGCTAATATCTAAAAGGGAGAGAATCATACTCCATTATGATTATTTGCAAAAAGTGCCTCTTCTTCGTGAAAGAACTGCTTGAAAGAGATGAATTGTAATAGGAACACGAAATAGACGAACGCGTAACCTGGAGACAACCTAGACTGTGATTAAGGTTTGCTGCAGTCTTCTTTATAAATAATGACATGGTGTTGGTTTTTGTCTAGTGTACATAAGTTATTGTACACTTCTTTGAAATAGTGATATTGTTATGAATTCAGACATATTGTATATTGAGCAGCTGGTAAGAAAAGGCCTCTCGCCATGGCTACCCTAACACCAGTCGTTTTCCCTTGTCCTCCAAATTGGTCGTCGCCGTCGCACTCCCACGCGCTTGACGCCAGAGCCTGTGGGGTGGTTGCATGGAATGGAAAGAATTCTCATCTGTATGGAAACGACTCGAAGCAAAACCCTAATTTATATGTATATTCTTTTTGTTTCTAGCATTCGTTTCACCTGACGAGATTTCGCAACAATGTTTTATTTTTATCCTTCACATTACGGCACCTGATTGCACTAATTAAGGTATGAATATTTACAGTATTGAAAATTATATAGCTTCCTGGATAATGTTTACAAAGTTAAAGCTATAAAACAAAATTCATTTCTCTACGAAACATTTATAGACGGTAGTCCCGGGACTGACAAGTGGCTGTTGCAGGAAAGGAGACCCGTGGGAGGCTTTCCGCCGCACAAAGAAAACTTAGTTTCATTGGTCACTATAGTGCTCAACTGTAAACACTTTGGCAATTTTCAGTTTTATGGGTTTATTATTTTCTTCAAATCATCGTGCCGGTGTGCCCGATATATTGTGAAGGTAAAATCATAAATGTGTAAGTGGTTTACTTTACTCCGCAATCTCATTCCTCGTTGATCTCCTCTTATAGTGTCGTAGCCGCTGAGTCATCACAAGGTGCCGTGCGGTGCCGAGCGCTTAGCATGCATAGACCCTTTGCAATTTACGTTCACACATAATGGTTTTCCCTGCTAACACCCAACCCAACTCAGATGAATGTGTGTGTGTGTGTGTGTGTGTGTGTGTGTGTGTGTGTGTGTGTGTGGGCGGGTGTGTGGGTGTGCGTGAGCAGACACCCTAATATCTCCTGGTAGGAAGGCAATAAAATCTGATATCGATGAGGAATAACTTAGCCCCTAATTTAAGACTCTTCAGGAGAATAGAACAATGAAGGAAGTGAGTGAAATAGAGAGGATACCTGACTGAATTTGCTGCAGCCCTGGTCCTTACTCTAATGAAGAGCATGGTAGCGTCTTTTTGTCTCATGGTGATGGTTCTGCAATATTAGGGGCAGTGGTGGTGATGATGGTGATGATGGTGGTGTTGATGGTTCATGGAAAACAGTATGGCAGTGGATTTGGATAATTTTTTGTTGTGTGGCGGGGAGGTAATTTGGGCCTAGAAATGACGATGGTGCGTTTATTCTCTCTCTCTCTCTCTCTCTCTCTCTCTCTCTCTCTCTCTCTCTCTCTCTCTCTCTCTCTGACTCACACAGCTAGCACAGTGCCTGGTCACCCTTTGTCCTCTCCGGGGAACACCCTTTGTCTCCACCCATCATAAAGCCTCTGCCACGCTCCCTCTCCGCCGGGATTCCTTTTTCTCTAAAAAGAGGTAAAAGAGCTACCTGTTTCCCTTTGCTGCCTCCTCCCTGACGTGCGTGCTTCCCTGTTTTCACACACTTCTTATTCCTTCCCTCTGTCTCTTCCCTTCGCCAGTCTCAGTCTTCTCACACTACTCTTCCTCTTCTTCCTTGTCCTCATTCACCTCCTCCTCCTCCTCCTCTTAGTCCTCACCCCACGTCTTCCTCCCCTCAGGCATACTCAAGGGGGCTCGTGTGTATAATTATAATGCTGGGGGTTGTGGCCGAAGGTGGGTAAGAGTGTAAAAAGACCTCCCCCGGTGCTTGTTATATTCTTTCTTGTTTGTCTCCCTTTTATGCAGAGCTCTTCTTGTTTGTTGTAAGTTGTCTTGTTTTTTTTTTTTTTTGTTTTTTTTACAGTTTTTCCTTTTTTTTCTAAGTATTTGAGGTATTTTTCATCATTATTTTTTTTGTGTTATTTATTCTCTCTCTCTCTCTCTCTCTCTCTCTCTCTCTCTCTCTCTCTCTCTCTCTCTACTGTTTCGTTCAGATTATTTTTGTTCCATGATTTATTTTTCGTGTTGCTCTGCATGTTGTTATTTTTGTCACATCGCTTATTATTTACAGTTTTCCCTTCATGGTGTTATTTCTGCTGTCCTATTTTGTTCGTATTTTATGTACGTGTATGCCAACCAGGCCATACTCTAATATCATACATTGTTTTCTGTATACTCTCTCTCTCTCTCTCTCTCTCTCTCTCTCTCTCTCTCTCTCTCTCTCTCTCTCTCTCTCTCTCTCTCTCTCTCTCTCTCGTTCAGTACAAAACCTTATTTTCTCCCTGTTTAATATTTCACTCCGCTGAATGAATTACCGTGAAGTCTGTCCAGAACTGACACAAGAAAACTAGAACCCTTGGTATTGTTGTGAGAAAGTTGTCTTGTATTTTACTTTACGGCTGTTCATTGCCTCCATTCCCTTGAATATTTCCAGTTTTGTTCCTGTAGAAAAGAACATTTGAGTCACTGTTGTTGGTTTATAATTAGAAAACGTAATAATAAGATTTCAGGAAGGCTCTTGTGCAAACCTAACGTAACATAAACATCCCCTTTACTGCCACTGTTATGAGCATCATCGTTACCGTTTGCACCATCATCCTCATAACCTTAAGCTTCGCGCCGTCCCCTCTTGTAACCTCCATCACCCCCGACATCACCTCCACCATCATCTTCATCACCCCCTCCTATCATCATCGTCAGCACCCGCCCCGCCATCGATGCCACCGTGTTATCTATTCAAATCTCTATCACCTAAAGAGGAAAAATGGGTGTCCTCCTCCCCCTCTTAATCTTTGTCATCGCTTCCATTATCCATTATTTTCCTTTGCTCCCACATGTTTCCATGAAGATGTTACCATTTTTTCTAGCTTGTTTATTCCTGTTTTTTACCTCCTGAATTCACAATCACCCCATCTTTTTTTTTTTTTTCTTACTTTGATGATAAAACATTTCCAGCGTTACCAAGAAGCATTAAAAAAATTAATTGCTTTTGTATTCGTGTATATTTTGCTATGCTTCATTATCCAGTTTGTTTTTATTTTCGGTGTGGGGTTTCTCATTGTTCGTGCTTGAATATTCTTAATTAGTGTTCAGTATCCTCCGCTCCTCAAGTCCTTTTATATTTATATTTTTGTCATATATATGCGCTCATCTCTTCTTTTCATCTTCTTTCTTTGGTTATCTATAGCGGCGTTCCTCCTGTCCTGTGCCTCCCTCCCGTACTATTTATTTCACTGGTAAGGACGCCTCCCATTCCACCTCAGGGTGCCTCTCTCCAGGCGGAAGAAATGGAGAAGAGGTTAAATAAAGGAAAATGAGAGAAGGCGGTGCTGGATATAGGAGAGAGAGAGAGAGAGAGAGAGAGAGAGAGAGAGAGAGAGAGAGAGAAGGTGGCTGTCTTTTTAAGGACTACTCACTCTTCACTAAGGTTCGCCCTGCGTTTGAGATTATTCAGGATTGTCATATCCGCCGACGACCTCCTCCTTTTACTAAAACGGCGGCCAGAAAACAGCCATTGTGCACTTGGCTTGAAGGAGGAGGATGAGTAGGAGTAAAGGAGAACGACTGGTGGAGGAAAACGTTGAAGGCAGCGCCAGGGGAAATATATGCCTTGAAAATAGGTTCTGTCATTCTTGTCAGACGTAGTTATAATGTATCGACTTTTCTTTATTTTTCTTATCTTATTTTTCACTTTCCTTTGTGTGTGTTTTTTTGCAAAGCTTCCCGTTTTTTTCATTGTTCTTTCATATCTGTATGCCAATCTTTCCTCTCTTTCCCCTTCTTTCTTTTTTTGTGTTTACTTCTTTCCTATATTATATCTTTCCCTATAGTCTCCCTCCCTCTATATTTTTTTTTTGTGTTATCGTGTTTCGTGTTCATCTCTTTCTTTAGCTTTCCTTTTTCTACCTCCGTTCCTCCCTGTCCTGTTCTGTTCTCACCTACGGCAACAAATATTTCTTCATCAACACTTTTCCTGCCACAGCCTGCTGCCCTACTCTTTTGTAATTATCTCCTACATCATCCTTAACACCTCTCTCTCTCTCTCTCTCTCTCTCTCTCTCTCTCTCTCTCTCTCTCTCTCTCTCTCTCTCTCTCTCTCTCTCTCTCTCTCTCTCTCTCTCTCTCTCTCTCTCTCTCTCTCTCTCTCTCTCTCTCTCTCTTTTCTTTTTACTGAGCCCTCTTCGTATCCTACTTTCAATCTTTTCTTTCCTTCAGACTCTCTCCCGCCCACTTCGATATAAACCCCTCTGGAACTCTGGTGTTGAAAGCACAAGTTTACCAGAGGGTCAGGCTTGCATCCCCAGCGATTGAATAGATGCCAAGGGATTTGTCTTAGTCCTGGGACGTGACAGTGGCTTGGTCTCGATTCAGAGGACACGAGCAACTGGGGTTCGCACGCGCGGGGGCAGGTGAGGGGGCTCTGGGCGTAAGACGGTTGGAGGTGAAGAGAGGCGAGGTAAGGATGAGACGGAATCGACATAGGAAAAAGAAACAATAGCTCACGAAAGCAAAAAAAAAAAAAAAATAAAAAATAAAATTCATCTCGGATCAGACTCAGCATGATAAGAATAAAAAACAGACCGGTTTTTTTATTTATTTTTTTTAGGCGAACAGAGGTGAGGTAAAATAACAAAATCGACATAGAAAATGAGCAATGATCACCGCAACAAATAATTTTGGACTCGGTCTTCATACTTGATCACATATCATCATAGATTCATCATAGCAACATAGAAATTAGACGGGAATCAAATAAAATTTTCCTGGTAAACATAATCGTGTAGGAAAATGTGCCTCCCCGGGCCGCTACTCACAGGCATAGTTTCCTTGACATTATTATTTCCCTGGGGCTCCCGTGGGCCTGGTTCCTCGTACTCAATTAGCAGAGGGGGCAGGAAGAAAAACAAACCATATTAGGGTCAAAACGGTGTCGCCTCCAGCATGGAATTATGTGGTACAGGCATGTATATATTTTACCGACTCACACGTGAGGAGGGAAACCTTCAACGCAAGGGGAATTGTGAGGAAAAAGAGCGTAGGAAAAGAGTTTTGGGGACGGGAGAGAGAGAGAGAGAGAGAGAGAGAGAGAGAGAGAGAGAGAGAGAGAGAGAGAGAGAGAGAGATGAAACAGACGTCTCTTGCAACTATAGCGTGGTCATATCATAATTTACCTCTCCACGATTTTATCCGATTCCACTATTTCCACATTTTCTCACTCCTCCTCCTCCTCCTCCTCCTCCTCCTCCTCCTCCTCCTCCTCCTCCTCCTCCTCCTCCTCCTCCACTGATCCTATATACACATGTAACGCCTTGATTTCCATAGAAACTCAGTAAAGTTCTAGATCAATAAAATTGCGAGATTTCCTGGAGAGTCTGAGGGAAAGGAAGACGGAGTACAGAGAGAGAGAGGGAGGGAGCGAGAGGGAAAGATGTGTGCAAGGAGGAGTGGAAGAGGGGGGGACGTCGTAGAGAAAATTCAGCATCTCTCCAATTTCCTGCTGCTCGGGGCGCTGACACGCTAAGATAGATGATGGAAGCCATATGCCTGAGAATTTCAATAAGAATTTCGGAGTTTCTTGAATCCCATGCACACGTAGTAGCCTCCGTTTAGGGTTGCTAAGGAAAAAGAAGTCCCGTGTGCCCCAACAGTATTCATGAACTGCGCGGTTCTAGGAGGTACTCTTTGGAGGCTGGGTCCCGCACCGCGATCCCTGCGGCCTTCAGATTGTGGACGTGGAGAAGCAAGATGGAAAGGATCGGTTGATATCAAACATTTTTCCCTCTAGTTTAATGTAGGACACGGATGTTAGATTGATGAGCCGTCCTGATGATGTGATATACAAGCCTGGAGGAGGAAGAGGTTAAAGAAGAAAAGAGGGGAGAGGAAGAGCAGGAGGAGTAAGACGTAGGGTGAAGGGGAGAAGTAAGAAAAGGAAAAAGGAGTAAGATGAAGCGTGAAAGGAAGGAGGACGCGGCTCAAGGGATGAGGGCTTAGATGGTTATATCCCAGTGTGAGTGATGCGGCAGTGTGGGGCCTCTGCCGCCCGTCGGGGCACCGAAAAACAAATTTTATTATGGGAAGTGTCTCGGAAAGTTCTAGAAAGATTCTTGTGGATGATGTATTTTTTGAGGTGACAAGAGACAAAGATAAAGACAATATTTGTAGGCTGGTTAGCTGGCAGTATAGAAATACAGGGTCTTAGTATGGGCTGGTAGTGCTGCTGCAGAAGACTCACTGAGCCTTGTAGGATGTTTCAATTACTCTGTCGAGGAAAATCATTAAACGATTGATATTTTGAATCTTTTTAACATATGACGTCACCAGCAAGCTTGGCAATATCTCCCCGCGGATTCTTAAGTGTTTGACTTGTAACAAGATTTTATTTGATTTTTATGTAGTTTTTTTTTATCACGTCACCAGAAGGAAGAATAGTAATAGATTTCCTTTGTTTAATATTGAGAAAGCTTTCCATTACCGGCTGAAATTTAAAGTAGACCTGCTTCTATTAAACTCTCTTAAAATTTAGATTTATTCTCTTATGATAATGCAAAGCCTCCTGACGTGTCCGTTTTTGGCTACCTCTTCCTCCCTGCCAAGGAAAAAGAACATTCTCTAGACAAGCAGGAGACGTGAAAGTTTTAGTTTGTTCCCTTAACGATATTGTGTTTTCGGTGTGCCATTTTTCCCCAAAGGTCCGTCTTTTACATGAAACACAACGCTGAAGACTATAATACTCTTGGTATAAGCATGATTTGATATGTAGCTCAGGAAAGAGTATGTATTAAGTAATCTTTCCTTATCCCTTGTCATTCATGCTTGTATCAGATCGTATTTTCCACCCCATCCTATTGGCAGTAACTCTGGCCCTTCCTTACCTACTGGCTGTTTAAGGGACCCTGGGTGCAAAAGACCTCCAACCTTCCCTCCATTTCTTGCCTCATGGAACGGTAAGCACGGGGAAGCCACGAGCCCTTGCACTTAACCCGAGATCTCCTGTCGGAATCAATTTCACCGGATTCACACATCTTTTGTCGTTTAATGGTCCTTAAAGCAACTGATAACATCCTCACAGACCGTCAGAGGGTCACTTGTGGTCAAGGCGAAGAAAAAAAAAAATATTTGGATTCCCCACATTCGTTCTTAACCGCAATATATGTGACCCGAACCTGTTGGAGACGTTATTAGCTGAGGGCCTTGAAATGTGGCAGGGATGGCCGGAGAGGTAAAGGAAGGGCAGGGAAGAGCGGTAAGGGTTAGAGATGGAAGAGGAGAAAGGGAGGGAAGAGGAGGAAGGTGGTATAAGATTCGTATACAAGTGTAGGAGAAAACTTTGAAAGAACATTGAAGTAAGACAAGGACGTGGATGGAAAGAGAAAGAAAGAAGATAAGGACATTGGAAGGAGGATTGTGTGGAAAGAAAAACTAAGAGAATGGAGGAATTTCTTGTACAAATCCAAATGCGTAACTGTGTAAGAATGATAAGTAATAGTAAAAGCAATAGTAGTAGGAGTACTATTAATAGAAGTATTAGTAATAGTAGTAGTAGTAATAGTAGTAGTAGTAGTAGTAGGAGTAGTAGTGGTTGTAGTAGTAATCATAACAATAACAGCAGTAATAACTTCAAGAACCACGATAACAATAATATTCTATGTAATGATGATAATGATAATAATAATGATAATAATAATGATAATAACAATAATAATAATAATAATAATAATAATAATAATAATGATAATAATGATAACAATAATAATAGTAATAATAATAATAATAGCAAAAAGTAATAATAATAAGCTAAAGAAAATGAGGTTCTGTGCAAAGGGAGCGTAGCAATGCTGATGCACGAGAAAACTTTATCAGCTAAAGATACATACCACTCAAACACGCGGCACGAAGGATAAGCGGCCCCTAAAGTTTTGAATATATCCACATTTTTCACAAGAACTCCTCTCTCTTACTTCTTAGCTCTGCAATTTCCTTAAACAGTGTTTTCAAACTGACCCTTTCTTCCGCAGGACCTCCTCAAGCACCCTACCTTCGCGGCTATAGCGAAGGTACAGGGATCAGCGTGGGCAGCGAGCAGGTCATCACTTGTGTCTCTATAGGAGGCAATCCAGTCGCACATCTACAGTGGTACCGCAACGGGCAGAAGATCGTCTCAAGCTTGCACAATGTGGATGGAGTTAGTTCGGCAGAAGTTCTTATAATCGCTGAGCCGGAGGACAACGGTGCTCAGTACAGGTGTGAAGCACACAACGCGGCTGCGGCGTCCCCTGTGAGCGTGTCCACCACCCTGGTCGTCTATTTCCCTCCGGAGAATGTCAAGGTTAGTGTCGCTTTATAGGTTCACTCTTTTGTAAAGGGGGAGGTTCTAAAATTAACTTAATACTCAAAGTCCTCACTTTATATTTAATTTTGGTCTTTGGGAAAAAAAAAAAAATCTGTGAGGTGTTTTAGACTATTTAGCGAGCTACACTAGGAGCCATCCCTTCGCATCATGTCACACTTCTCCTTGTGCTTCGCAACCCCAACACTCCAGCCTCACGCTGCTTTCATGTAGCGGATATTTGTTACCGATATATCGTTAAAAAGTCGAAATTTCTAGTCCCTCGTGTATCCCTCTTTTTTCGCGACTTTCGCCAGAGTCTGTTCTCCTTATTGGTCGAGTCAGCAAAATCCTCGCTCTGTATTGGTCGTGAGGTCGTGACTCCTGCTCCTTATTGACAAGCCTGCCTCTGCTAGTTTCTCGTTTACCTCACCTCCTTTCAAAAATTTTCTGCAATCCTTGCATCACTTCAGGTGTCGGTCTCGACAGGTGGCGCCTCGAGGATGACCTGACTACTGCTACAGTTCGTAGTGTGTGTGTGTGTGTGTGTGTGTGTGTAATTCACTGTTTGATCTGCTGCAGTCTCTGACGAGACAGCCAGACGTTACCCTACGGAACGAGCTGAGAGCTCATTATTTCCGATCTTCGGATAGGCCTGAGACCAGGCACACACCACACACCGGGACAACAAAGTCACAACTCCTCGATTTACATCCCGTACCTACTCACTGCTAGGTGAACAGGGGCTACACGTGAAAGGAGACACACCCAAATATCTCCACCCGGCCGGGGAATCGAACCCCGGTCCTCTGGCTTGTGAAGCCAGCGCTCTAACCACTGAGCTACCGGGCCGTGTGTGTGTGTGTGTGTGTGTGTGTGCGAGACGATTTATTTATTTATTATCTTTATTTATTTATTTGTTTTTTATACAAAATATCGGATTTCAGTTGATCTTCAGCATAGTTTATAGCGCTTTAGAATAGGTTGACAGATACAATTAACTTACCGTCCATCATTGGAATCACACTTAGCGTCAACATCTAACATTACATTCACTGTGTAGCATAATACAAGTCAGGTGTTTAACAAAGGATGCTCTTACTTGCTCCTTAACTCAACTGATGTATCCTTTTTACTCCCCCACAGATTAGCCTGAGTCCGCAGAGTCTACGTGCAGGCGAACAGGCCACCCTCACGTGCGAGGCAGGCCCCTCCAATCCTGCCGCCACCATCACTTGGCTGAGGGAAGGCTACGAAATGTCCGGCAGCCCCCAGCCCGCCTCCCATACCCGCAACGGAGGTACGGCCCCAGTACACACACACACACACACACACACACACACACACACACACACACACACACACACACACACACACACACACACACACACACACACACACACACACACACACACACACACACACACACACACACACACACACACACACACACACACACACACACACACACGTCAACCAGTCTCTTGAACCTAATATACAAAAAAAAAATCCTTTGAGAATTAATTAACTGAACTGATGTGTTGTAATTTCATGAAACTTCTATTAAACTTTGGAGCGATGGCCGGCTGCCTGACCTTACTGACCAATGACAGCTTTTTTTTTCTTAGTTGACAGTTCAAGAACTCAAAAAGTCAGAAGGTTTTATGTGGCAGCTGGAGTGAACTGCAAACTTGTTAGCGGCTTTCAGCATGTCCTCATTTTTTTTTTTTTTTTTTGTCAGATGTATGAATTTATATACTGGCATTCCCTTTTCTCCGTAATTTTCTTTGGATTATTTTTTCTCCTAAATCTTATTACTAATTTTCTGCAGGTTTCATTCCCAATTAAAGGGTTTGGGAACAATTTCCTTTATAACATTTGAAGGCTTTCACTCTTAGTTTTGAACTGACGTCTCTTGCGTCCGCTGTTTCAGGCACGATCGTTGTCAACAAGCTGACACTCAGCCTGACAGCCGCTGACGACGGGCTTACCTACACCTGCCAGGCCTTCAACTCCGCCCTGCAGAAGGCTGTCCGACAGTCCGTGACACTGAGAGTTAACTGTAAGTACACCTGTTCCTTCATATACATAGATTTAGTGTATCTCCTTCCGTCAGCATAACAGTCATTTATAGGATTGAATAAGATGGTTCATCCTGATACTGAAAGGAACATGAAAGATCAGAGCCGTAGCAGGTCAACGTGAATTGTATGTAAAGTTGCTTATACAAGTCTGAGTATTGTGTGGCTATGTGGTGTGATGCAAAAGGAGTCGTATTTCTCTTGCGGTGTGAAGATGCTGAAACCTCTCTTCTGTTTTAAGATTTTGCAACATATTATTGAAATTTCTCGAGACTGGTAGGTTGTAAACCATATAGATTACTGCAATCATGTATCCCACACCACCATGTCGAGAACGTGTGTTTGTGCTCGCATTCACCCTGTAGTTGTGATGGGAAAATTAAGATCTGACATTTTTTGTCATTTCACTATGACATTAATTGACTGGACATTACATCTTGCATGTCAATAACCTGAAGTTGATTTCTGATATGTGTCAAATTATTTAAGAAAAGGATAATAGCCCTTTCATAACGCATGCACACGCTGCACCTCCACATCAGTGTCTTCCAACATTAAAGTGTATTACCCGTTGTTCTTACATCTTGATCATTGTTATTTCACTCTCTTCTGGCGAGAACATGAGGCATTCTTCATATTTTTATCATATTTCATATTTTTAGCCCGCGAAACTATTCACCTGTCGTCTTCAGGTGAAGGCGAGGAAGAATGTTCTAGTCTTCAGAGTAATTTACCCTTCTAGCCCTTCCTTCCCTCTCTCCCCCTCTCCATCACTCTTCCTCCTGCCACCACTCCTTTACCACCTGGTCTCCTCTTTCATCGTATGCCTCTCCCCCTTCCAGGATCCCGCTTCCTCCTTAGGGTCAAGGAAAATGGGAAACCGTCACCCAGAAAGTTTCTTGTTCCACCGCAATGAGTGTCCAGGACTGCGGGAAGGGGTGGAGGGACAGGCCTGGTAGAGAAATAGAGGGAAAAGGAAAGGGAGGGAGGAAAGACATGGGAAAGGAGTAAGAGAATGTGAGTAAGAGACAGTTCCTAGTGGTTCTCTTTGCCATATTTTAAAAGACACGCGACACATCTACCCCAAAGACTCCCGAGCATAAGAGTGAATTTTGCGTGGACTGTTCACTCACTCCACATGTCTCTCACCTCATCCACTTCCCGGGATAAAAAGTACCCAAAATGACCGCTTCCCTCTCCCTCCACTGAGACTATTCTGCTGGACCCTCACTATGCTCCACTCTTCGCCGGGGACGGGAGGTGGAGGACATTCATGGTGGAAGAGGAGGAGGAGCACAAGGTCGTAGAGAGAGATAGAGTAGAGAAAAGAGCACCTTCGATGTACCAACTCCAATTTTACAAGACATTATAAGTTTTTTGTAAATACCTAAGGCTTTACTTATACTATGAAGCGCTCCCTCCTACCGTCTACTTTCTTGGAGCAAAATTACTGAGTATTGGTCGGTATTTATATTTGTGTGCCAGTGTGCTGCGGGGAAGGTTTAAAGTTATGTTTAGATTCTGAACAGAGACTTCCCTTCAGGATGCGACAACTTGAAGCCCATAGCATGAATTATTACTGCCTATAGGAACGTTTATGAAAGAAGGTCGGCGCCTCAGAGGTGACTAGGAGGGTCCGCCAGACGCCGTTTTGATGAATGGCCTCCAGGCTCGGTATTCTGGTCCAGTGTTTGCCGGCCGCTTGGGTCCGGATCTTGGAGAAGTCGTATTTGTCATTGCTGGATCTTCCCAACTATTGTATCCTGACCTGAACTGATAAATGAAGGAAAACGAAGGTTATGGTTCGTACCGTTCGTGCCCCTAAACACGAGGACGCATTGCCACCTTAGTGGGGTGAAGGAAGGGCTGCTTCTCACAGCAAATTTAATGCAGATTGACTCGCGTTTGATGCTTTTTGGTCATGAAGGTGAACGCTGTAAAATGGGACTGATTTCTCAAGTCAGGTGCATCGCCGGCCACCTGGGTACATCTATGACAAAACTACTGCATCGTCTCTTCCGAATCAGCGTCAACTGTCTTCTTTCCCTCCCTCGCCGCTGCCCATCACCCTACACGCAAGCTTTTTACAATATTTTGCGAATTATGGCCTTAATGGAAAGTCTTGTGTTTGATCTCAAGTTGGCATCACTTCCTGCGTGTGTAGCGCAGCCCGCGGCAAAGCCTACGGCGCAGCCTTTCTCTGAGGCCGCAGCGATTGTTCCTCTCAGCAGATGTGAATTCTTCATCGTATTTACGTCATAGAACTGAAGCTTCAGATTAAGCTCTTTGTGTCCATTGTGTCTCCTATTTTGTGTCTCTCAAGATTTCATTCGAAATAAAAGTTATAAAACAATGGTGAAAACATTCCGAAAGAAAGTGGAAAATGAACGAAAATTGTAGACCAGAGTCAAGGTGAAGGAAGCCGTGAAGTGCCCTCCTACTGCCAACAGTGTTGCCGACTTACATTGCACATTTTTTTCACAAAATGTATGTGTACTATATGCACCGTTGCTTTAACCACCATTGATCTCTACTGCCTCGCTGTGATATCCATAGTTCTTGCATACACTTTTTTTGTGTTTTTATTGATGGTGGAGGAGTTTTCATAAATCCAGAGATCGAGACCAAACGATAAATGTAAAGTGAAAGAAGAAAAAAAAAACGCAAGGCGCGAACAGATAATGACCTAGGCCCTAGTGGAACGTGATCTTGAAATCTGGCGAAACAAGTCAAAAGAGTATCGAGAGATTAAACTTGCAACATCTTGCTACCCCGCGTCTCAGCAAACTACACCTGTTCGTCGCTTAGTCAAACCTGGGGTGTAGATGGGGTGGGAGGGTGTTGACTTTTTTATACAAACACTTTGTTGCTTTGTAGTACAGATACTTCAAATTAAAGTGGCAGTGAGTGATTATGATCATTACTGCTGAGTATATTGCCAACCTAGTAGTAGATTTCCATTCTGAAAACGAGCTTCTATCACGAACCTGTAAAATCTAGATTGTCCCAAATATCAAGACACGCTGAACTAGTCAATATCCCCCGTGCGAGGAAAGTGGCGTGTTAGGAGTGCATTAGCGCTGTAGAATGTAGCCACTTCCCTCCTGGTCGGCTGCCATGCTCCCCACAATCATTTGAATCTGAGACGAGTGTGGTGGAGCTCAAGGTCAAGAGTGAGGTGGGCGGAGGCCAGGGCGTGGTGCTCTCTGTGTCGTCCTCAAGCTACCTGACTGCTTTTGCTACTCCTCTTGCCTTCTATGGTGCACATATTTTGCTATTGTTACTCTGTTGGTTTGGCTGATGATTGCATGGTGGTGATGGTGGTAGAAGTTGCGATACGGAGTGATTGTGGAGAGAGTGGGCGGTGGTTGTGGTGGCGGAAGCGAAACCTGTCACAGTGCTCTTTCATCTGTCATCCCATTCACGCTGACTGATGGGGCTCCCTGACGTTTTGTGCAAAAATTTGGTGACTGCCGTGAATAGTTATACTCTCCATTCTGTGCCTGCTGATATTTAGGTTTTATTTCACATGTTACGGACGCATATTTGCAGATCAAGACTCAATATGACTGGATTTCACTTGCATACTATACCCACTAATAGTAAAAACAGTAAAAAAAAAAAAATTGTTACATAAATCATAAAAGGCCGACTCACTTTCATGTTTCTGAATCAACTCCTGTGAACCGCATATCACCGGCGGGAAAACTTGCGGTGAAAGCCGTTTTTATGAGCGAAAAATATCATCATGTTTAATCGGCGCACGTGTCTCGCCTCGGGTGATCGCGAGCGGAGCGACGCGAAAGTGGAACGTGAAGGGAAGTTATTTTCATGAAAGTGTTTGCGGGTTGTCGGCGCGGCGGGACTCTTAGCTACTGGCATCGAACCGGGGAGGGAAAGGAAGAGAGGTATGAGGGTAAGTGGTCAGTTGGGACACTTGCTGTGGTTACGGGTGGGTGGCGAGGTTATTGGGGGGCGGAAGAGTGTTGCAGATGGTCAGTAGAGTTTGAGGGTTGGAGGGAAGGCGTGGGTGGCAGAGTGGAGGAAGACAAAGCTCTTGGTCTACTTCCCTTTCCTTCTCCTAGGTGGCGCTAAAACAGTGCGTCGTCATCGCGGTCGTGGTGAATGGAGATAAAGGCTACACACACACACACACACACACACACACACACACACACACACACACACACACACACACACACACACACACACACACACACACACACACACACACACACCCTTTTCCTTTAGTTAGCCATTGAAACCACAGACATTTCCCTCTCATGGGACTTGTAACTAATGGAATTCAGTCTAGCCTTTATGTGCCAGAAACATCATTGCCCTTCAAACAACCGTAAGTAGTCACTTGCTGCACGTATCCAAACTATGTTCAGATCTACGTATATTCACTTTACATTGCTCACTATCTTCAACACGGCTGGACTCGCTACCCGTCTCCTACTTGATACAACGACCACAATCGCCACCAACTCATCCTTATCCTCTTCCTCCTCATCGTCCTAATCCTCTCTTGCACAATGATCTCTTAGTTGTCTCTTCTTGTTATGTAGGAACCTTATGGCTGAAGTTGAAGTTGGAGATTGCATTACTAATACCCTGTTACCAATGGATGGAATATAAACTAAAGACATATTTATATATTTATTACAGTCTGTTGTTTGTTTGAATCCATGGTTATCTACTTTTTTTTTTCGTTTAGCTGCTTCGAGGACTCAGGGGGGCATAAAATGTTCAAAGCTAGTTTTTATATCCCGCGGAAAACATATTTTTCCCTAGAGCTTCTTATTTTTTACTTGATTCATTTTTTTACAATACATTTACACATCAAAGAAAATAGAACGCAAATTATGTGTCATTAGACCATTTATTGTGTCAATTTGAATGACGTGAAATTGGGGTTAGCTACACTATTTTCTTTAAGATAATCACATGATAGTTTAGTTGCCGTGTATTTCATTTCTTTCTCAATATTCAACTTTCGCACTGTTCTTGACCTACTATGGCGCCGCTCTAAGAATTGTGTGGGTGGCTGAAGGCGGGTGTTGTATGTGGATGGGTGAACGTGGATGGTTAATGAGTTAGTATAAATGGATGAGAGGGAGAAGGTAGGAACATGCATGACTGAAGGCGGACTTGGTGTGGGTGAGTGAGAGACGCCAACTCATGGTCATCACGGGCGGGCGAGCAGGGAGGAGTTGCCTGTCTGGGTAACCTCTCCTCTCCCACTCTTATCCCATGCCTGGCCTGCTGGCCACACGACTAACACCTTCCCACGAAAGACAAGTTGAGTGGCTCGTGTGTGGGTGAGATCAGATGTGTGTTTGTGATAGTGCGTGGGTCGGTAGTGTGGTGGTGTGGTGTAATGTGCGTGGGTGAGGAGTGTGGTGGTATGGTGTAATACGTGTGTGTCAGACTGAAAGGGATGTTTATTGTGTGCACGAAAGACCATGCTTAAGTTGTAGGTGAAACGTATTTTCTACAATACTTTATTGTCAATTTTTTTTTTTATTTAACAATGAATATTAAACTTAAACGTCTAAAGATAATTTAAAATTACTCAATCTATATATAGAGCTTGATATAATAATATCTTCTCAGTCATGAAGCAAATGAGGATCTCGGGAAACTTTTTGCACGAGTAGACACGAGAAGAGCAGAATAAGTAGCTGACAGCGTGACCAATACAGGACATGAACATACGCAGTCAGAGGGCAAAAACTGCTCCCTGTCTCCCGGATGCAGCTTCTCCCCTCTCCTTCACTCCCTCCCCATCGTGCAGCAAAACACACATATTCCAGCATATCCAGATGAGATGTTGACAGTAAAAGAAAGATTGGTGTTGACATAAAGGAAAAACTGATTCACTGACATACAGACCGACATTCCCAAGCTTTACATGGCCTGCACACATTCCATATGATTTTTAAGGCGTCTGTGCTTTATTAAAGTCAGCATTAGGTTTGAATGAAGAGAATCTCAATGCACAATTAAGTACTCGCATTGGAAATGTGTGCACGTGTGCAAATATGATGCGGCCTGATAAGGGATTTTGTTGTTTGGCTTATTTTCTTTAGGTCTTTATTCATATTTTTTTTATTTCATATATATATATATATATATATATATATATATATATATATATATATATATATATATATATATATATAGAGAGAGAGAGAGAGAGAGAGAGAGAGAGAGAGAGAGAGATTTTGCGTGGCCATCACATTGCCGACATGCTATATCAAGGAAACATGTGCCAGCGCTCGCGCACACACGTTCTGAGGTTCGCCACGGAACCACAACCAGCCCGCACGTGCCACCACTGACCGCCATAGCAGCAATCACACCACGACCCACGATAATCAACGACACACTTTCCTTATTACACCTTGAGTGTGATTATTTTTACCGGGCACTCTTATATCCCACGCATGGCACGTAGTATTTAACCTCGTGTCTCTCTCTCTCTCTCTCTCTCTCTCTCTCTCTCTCTCTCTCTCTCTCTCTCTCTCTCTCTCTCTCTGAATTAGTTGCCATTATCTTTATAGACACAATCTTTTTAATTCAAGTAGATTTTGAATAACTGAAATAGAAGACAATTTATTCATTTTGTGTGTATTTTTAATCAAATTCTGCGCCAAATCATGCTATTTGGTTGTTGATGTCTTCACACACTCGCGTTTATTTATACTGTAAGATACCGTAGGAATATTTGTCTTACGGAAACTGTGTTCTTTATTTACTGTACATATAAATAAACTGATTTATTCATTGACTCCCGCACCTTGGCTCTCCTAGCCCATACCATGCTTCTCAAGCAGTGCTGAGGTAGCCACTGACTTCAGTCTCATGGTATAATTACAGTCTAACCTTTGTTCGCGTCTTTGAATTGCCTAAGGCAAACCTGTATTACTGAAGCAAAACCTTCCCCTGCTCCCTCTTTTTCTACTCTCCCACTCCCCGTCCTCTCTTCCTTTACATGCTGGACTAGTCTTGGAATCATCTTCAGTCATGACGACTATCGTCCTTTGACCGCAACCTTAGTGAATAGCCTCACTGATCTTCCCCGCCAGGCTGCACAGTCTCTGACACACAGATGTGTCTGCGAACTGTGAAAGAGAAAGAAGGAAATTTTTCACTCATACTCGTGCTATGTATAATATACACATTGTAAAATAGAGAAACTGCACGTTTTTTTCTGATATAGTTTTGGCAATACTAGAGATTTCATAATTTTGATGGTAAAAACTTAATTTTGTCGGCGTATTATCAAGGTGAAGAACGCGTTTGTATGCGTCAGAAATATTATAACATAAGCCACTTAAGTATCCAGGCAGGTTGTTGGCAGTGAGCGAGGCGAGCCTGGAACAGTCAGTGTCTTGAGGGTTGGTTGGTTGGATGACCAGCTGGTCCGGCTTTCAGATGAAGGTGATGAGCGTAGGCTGCGAAAACTCTATGATTTTTAATCTATATTTTACGACGTTATTTTTTTACAGTTATAACGAAATGGATAAATAATGTATGAATATTCAGATTTAGAATATACTCATACATATGGACAAGAGGCAAGTTGAATCCCACATGAGAGATTCAGTAAGAAACCTGAGTTTTCTATTATAAGTAATTTTTTCTAGTCTGAGATAAGTTGACGTTAGCTCCACAAAATACTTAAACACTGGTCCCTTGGAGAATAAGGTAACCCAGACATCAGGAGGCGTCCTCCAGGCTCCGTCCACCTCACCCGGAGTGGCCACTTTCGTTGCCGCCTCAACCGCGGTCAGGCGAGGCGCACAACAAAAAACTCGCCGGGGAAGTATAAAAACTGGAGCAGCGGCAAGGTGAACTAAGGTCAAGAGCAGCAGAGACCGGGTTAGGAAAACTGGTTTCAATAGGCACAAATGTAAATACGAAGATTGAATTATTGAAATCGTAAGTGAAGTTTTCAGAAAATAAATGAATACGTGAATTATTGAAATCGTAAGTGAAGTTTTCAGAAAATAAATTAATACGTAAAAAAAAAAAAAATATATATATATATATATATATATATATATATATATATATATATATATATATATATATATTAGAATTAAATTAGGACTTCTTTTTTTGTAAAGGATATTATTTTCACAAGTTCGTATACAATTATTAAATTTATGGTGTCTACAAAAGAAATGTTAAGATTTTAATGGTGAGTTAACAGATTTGATTAGCTTTCAATTTAAAGATTGTTCTTTCTTCCTCTCAGTGTCAGAAACACATTTCTTGGTGTCTTATCTCGCAATTTAGAAATAAATGAATGTGTTTCTTGAGTTTCAATCCCGAGTGTTTTCTGTTTCCGCTATTAGTGATAAGATAAAAAGTTTTAATCCGACCGTTGTGTTGCCGTTAATAGTTTCCTCTCAGAACCGGTGCAGCAACAAATAAAGTTTTGTTGTGGCGACCATCCGGTGCTCAGCTTCTGGTTTTGCTGTTTCCCTCTAGGGTGAAGGTGACCTTGATATCCCTGACAGCTACACGAGCGCAGGCCCCCTTGCGTCAGGGCCTGAGGGCAGGTGCTGTTAGGTGGAAGAGCAGGACAGGAACCCCATCAGGCTCTTAAGACCTAGTCAGTCCCATCCTTCAATGGACTTCATCACCCTTACCCACAGCCGAGGATGGATTGCTAAAAAGACGGAAACAATCAAACGATTTCAGACCCTGACATGGATTACTGAGCACTTTTTGCCCTTCGCGTTTTTAGTTCCCGATAAACTTTTCGAACAATTCGTTCCATCAATTCAATAAAAAAAAACTTTTCTAAGCATCTCTTCATTGACGTGGCCTAACACTGAAAGACTCTTGTCGCTTTGGTTCACGCTCTCACTCTTTTAAGACCAACAAGAACCTTCAGGGAAGCCTCGAGGACACAGGACGCGGCGGTTTACGAAGGGTAGCACCTCCAGATTATAATCGGCCTCTTCCTCTCCTTCCATTTCCTCCAGCAGCCTTAAAGACGTCCGGACCTCTTCGTCCATCACGTTAGTTCATCAGCTGTGTATTTTGGGTACTGGGTGTAGATTTGACTCGTCTTTCACTTCACCTGCATCTTGATATGCTGTACCATTGACTTTTCTTAAATCCAAATAATTCACACACACACACACACACACACACACACACACACACACACACACACACACACACACACAGACAGACAGACAGACAGACAGACAGACAGACAGACAGACAGACAGACAGACAGACAGACAGACAGACAGACAGACAGACAGACAGACAGACAGACAGACAGACAGACAGACAGACAGACAGACAGACAGACAGACAGACAGACAGACAGACAGACAGACACACACACACACACACACACACACACACACACACACACACACACACACACACACACACACACACACACACACACACACACCGCGTAGTGTAGTGGTTAGCACACTCGGCTAACAACCGAAAAGGCCCGGGTTCGAGTCCCGGGAGCGGCGAGGTAAATGGGCAAGCCTCTTGATTTTGTAGCCCCTGTTCACCTAGCAGCAAGTAGGTACGATGAGCTCTGAGTTCGCTCCGTAATGGGGAAGGCTGGCTGGGTGACCAGTAGACGACACACACACACACACACACACACACGTTAAACTTTGTCACTGATCATTGTAGCTTTGGCCTTACTATATTCCCAGTGCTCGTCCTTTCGTAGTGGCCTGGGGTGAGTCACAAGGCTTTACGCTAGGCTAGCCACCTTCCCGGCAGCGTCTCACTGCAAGAAAAGCAAAAACCAGTTTCGCGAAGCACCTCTGTCTGTCTTGCCGTTGTTTACAATAGTGTCGGCCAACTGGTTCCGGATCCGCCATGAAGAGTCATGTCCCGAGGCAGATAAGTAGCATTTTCATATCCATTTTTCTTACTACGAAGCAAGTATTTTTTTTCATTTCTCCGCTCAACTTCGTCCGAAGGGCTCTGGAGGTCATCCCAGGTCTCGCTCGGCTGCCCACTCATCCGCATTATTTGCCGACTGCCATCCACTATTCTCTCCCACTTGGTGACGTCATCAGCTGCGGTTCGAAACAAAGATCGGCAAGCTTCCCTTGTCGACCTGCCCCACTACGTCCTTGGTTTATGTTTCTCTCCTCAAAACGTTTCCGCTTAACACGAATAATTATTGCTTAGGCCTTAATGATTGCCGCCTCTGTCTATTTTCGTTATGTAACTTGTAGAACGTCAATGAAAATACTGAGTACTTGGATGTGTGGGCTCTTGGAAGGGGAGGGGCAAGATAGGAGTTACCAGGTGCATGATATTTCACTCCTTTTCATCCTTGCCTCTTTTCTAAAGTTGCTGACATCATTCCCGTTCATTATAACGTTCACGAAGTCCTGAACTGCTATCACGACGCACGAGGCGAATGATGTTACCCACACTGTTGTAAAATGCTGTTCACTAGGGGCTGATGCTACCATGAAGATGGTCATTATGATTATGAAAGTGAAAGTCTTTACCAGGAATATAAAGGCAGTCAGAAGAGTGAAGGAAGGTGTGGAAAGAGAAAAATAGGTGATGGTTAGAGAGAGAGAGAGAGAGAGAGAGAGAGAGAGAGAGAGAGAGAGAGAGAGAGCTGGTAAGAGGGACGAAGTGGAGAGGAAGGCGTGGGAAGAAAATCTCGAGAGGGATGCTCTTGAGAAAACAGTAAAGAGGATGGAAGGACGGAAAAGGATGTGATGCCATAAATTAGAAATTAGTTGTGTAGGAATGTGAAATATATATTGCATTCTCCTTTCAGGGAAATGTTTCTGCTGTATTATAAGACACGCAGAACAGGTGCAAATTACGGAAATTGTATATATATATATATATATATATATATATATATATATATATATATATATATATATATATATATATATATATATATATATATATATATATATATATATATATATATATATATATATATATATATATATATATATATATATATATATATATATATATATATATATATATATATATATATATATATATATATTTAAAATTGAGTGTAGATCCACCAAAGTCTAGAATGTTGAGGTTGAAGAAAAGTCGCAGTAAAATCATTTTCTATTTAAAATTCTTAATTAAATTCTTGTGTATGCATGTATGTATGTATGTATGTAATAGGTATGTATGTATTCATATATATATATATATATATATATATATATATATATATATATATATATATATATATATATAAACTTCATGTCTGAAGTGTAATATTGTTCGTGAATTCATCGTAATATTAAGAAATGGATATAATCTCGATATTATAAAAAGTGTGTAGTCAATGATTTCAGACAATTTGATTGAAGAATGAGCATTTAATGAAGTTGTGGCAGTTTTGGAATGAACCACAAACGATCTCCAGTTATCATGAGTAATGTACTTTACTGCCAGATGGCGTGTGTATATACCTTTGTGTGTATGCGTGTGTACTTTGGTTATGTAAGTGTTTATCTTAACCTGGTGGTAAGAATGACTCTCCGAAGCTTCGTAATAACAATGGCATCATACTGACTAGCGAAAACGGTCAGTAATGCCTCTTCACGTAGAGGTTGCTGTTACGTGTCTAGTGGGCCCATCATTTTATCTGGCGAGGGCATCTCTTCACCACTTCCTGCCGTCCTTTGAGAGGAAAATAAAGACTAATAAACTATTGAAGCTGGTGAAACAATGAGCGTAAAAACAACTTATTTTTCAGGTGCCGGATTTTATTTGGCATACCGTGTTGATATTCTACACGGAAATTGTGTCTCAGTGATTTTTTTTTCAGTTGGATTGTTATGTTTTATTACAGTGTCAGGTTATACCGAAAGTATTCCAGCTATTCAAATAGTTCATTGGAAGGGAATAGTAAATCATGTAATATAAAACTCGTTAATTCCGTCAACGTGTTTAAACACTCATCGGATTGATTTGTTCCCTGCCATCATTTATATAATTTCCTCGAGTATGCTTTTCCGTTTTACCTGCAACCTCATTTTGACCTTTACCTTCACGATGAAAATGTCCTGCGCACCCAGGAAGCAGATCCTCTTACCTGTGGCTCCTTCCCGCTTCTCACCTGGTCATTAGCACCTCTCTCGCGCTCACCATTTTCACGCTCGCCTCCACAGCCACGTCCCAAACCCCTACCAGGCCAGCCACCGTGTCCCACTCCCTCACCGCCTCCCTTGTCTTCCTTAGGCCACTTCACTACCGGCTGCCACTGCCTTCGACGCACCTCTCACTTCCCACAAAAACACTCAAGTCCTCCTTCACCTCCTCAGCCCACTTCTCTCATCCCTCGGGACCCATTCCCTCCTCTTCCTTACCCATACTTACATGCGTACCCTATCTTCACCCATTCTCCTATAGTTTCTCCATCACCAGCTACCGACCACTGTAATCTCTCCAAGATGGCCTCTGTTCTCCCTTCCGTTTCTTCCTTCTACCTGTGGACACAATTCCGGCTCTCAAATTATATTCTCCTGCGTCCATTTTAGGAGAAAGTCATTCCCGTACACCTTCCATTACTGAACACATGTATCAGAGACAGAAATGTAATAATGTATTTTACTTATTAATATTTGAATTTTGCCATGGGTGCACGTAAGACAGTTTTCAACATTGAAATAAGTGCCTCAATTATTAACATACAAAACCATCTCGGTCAAAATTAGCCACGGTTTGCAAACTATTCGGCGATGAAACTTGATAGAGGAATAATTTGCTGTTAAATGGAATAATGAACCCTTTGTATGTTAAGTGTATTTATAAACTTGCTGATATATAAACAATAGTAATATGAAAATAGTTTATTAGTAATCATAATTTAATTTGTGACGGAAGCTTAAAGTGTTTTATTTGAGTGTATGTTTGACAAAAGTAAAAGTTTGCTTGCATTTTTTCATCGGTTGTGCTGCGTGCAGGCGTCACGTTTTCACGATTTAGGAAAGATGGATATGTATTTTTTTTTCATGTATTTTGTTTTGCGCTTTTACGTTACAAACACTGACTTGGTATTAAACTTGATAATTGAATAAAATCGCCTAGGTTGTAACGTCAAAGAATTTTTTTTATCAAACTTTCCCGTAACATTTCCTTGATTTGTTATCGATTGACAATTTCTGTTCAACACGAATAAGTGGATCAACAAACAGAACTTTGTATTTCTTCTCGAAACTTTTATTGGAAACAAACAACTTGACTGTAGAGTGCAACTGAAGTCAACCAAATCTAAGTCAGACATTATATATTCGAACCTCAGACCACCAAAACAAGTGCCTTTGTACACCAGTAATTATCTTTCGGCACCAGTAGTCGCTAGCCGAGTTGTGTGGTGTTGAGAGTTACGTTCACCATCCGGAGTTTACCTGGTCCTTGTCAGTGATTCCAACTGTGGGGTGTTTGATAGCGTCCGCAGCCTCCCAGGGGGCCAGTAGCCAGTCCTATCTCTCCCCTTTATCTAAATGTGTTTACATGAGAGTTGACTTTAAATAACTCAGTTCCCTGGCGGTTTGTTTGGTCTGACGGGAGGCTGACGGCGGCTGTCATAGAGAGAGGGCTTGGAGGATGTATGTGTGCGCGCTCTCCTACACTAACTTACAACCTCCCCCCCTCCTCTCTCTCTCTCTCTCTCTCTCTCTCTCTCTCTCTCTCTCTCTCTCTCTCTCTCTCTCTCTCTCTCTCTCTCTCTCTCTCTCTCTCACATATAATAAGGTTAACATTCAAAAGATGTTACTTTATTACATCCCTTAAAACTCGTTGCAGTCATCTGTAGTAACACCATGACTTTTAGCCCCACCATGAAAGCAAGTCATGTAGTTTAAAGTTATATCTGAGGTGTGTATACGTGGAAAGCTTAGCGAGGGGCGGTGAGAATGGAAGCTACACGACACAACAACTCAGCTTTGCCATGCTAAATACGCACATGTTGACACTAACACGAGTCTTACCTCCCATGCATTTTGTGTGTGTGTGTGTGTGTGTGTGTGTGTGTGTGTGTGTGTGTGTGTTTGTGTGTTTGTGTGTGTGTTTCTTCCAAGGCACGAGGACTCTAACAGCTTCCTATTTTTCGTCCGTTTACCTCATGCAACGCAATTTTCCAGCATCACTCGACCGAAAATTCTGGAGTCTTGCTCATCCATCCCATATCTGATGGAGGAGAAAAAGATTATGTGTATATAGTTTTCTTTCCATCCTGTGTGTAACGTTCATTTTGCGTAGATATTCTGTATCAGAGAAACAAATAAAATGGATTGCTAAAAGACAAGTAAAAGAAAGGGAAAGAAAAGAAAAGAGGAAAAACAAAAATGGCCGCCCCTCCCAAAGGTTCGCCACCATTAAGGTTATCTGAGGCACCATCTGCAAGCCTCCTCCATAAGGCTGCTGGAACCTTTTATTGGGATCCTTGCTGCTCCCTGATTCCTTCTTAGCTTCCTTTCTCACCGCATCCTCCCACACCCCAGCCATATTCACCTCATGCTAACCAATCTCTCTTGAGAATCTTTCCGCCCTCTCGTTCGCCTCTTCTCTTTCCTCCACCTCCTTTTCCTCTTCCTTCCTCTCCTTCTCCTTTTTATCCTTCTCCTTCTCCTTTTCCTTCTCCTTCTCCTTCTCCTTCTCCTTCTCCTTCTCCTCCTCCTCCTCCTCCTCCTCCTCCTCCTCCTCCTCCTCCTCCTCCTCCTCCTCCTCCTCCTCCTCCTCTTTTTTCTCCATATCCTATTTCTAAAGCCTGTATTTCTCATTTTCTCCAGTCATATTTAGGTTCCTTTGAATTTTCTCTCCTATCTCCACGTCACGGGCATTCTTTATATCGTGACGGACCCGCGTCATAATGGTGTTTAGCCTTAATGTGCATTTACTGCACCATCGACTTTCTTCCTACCACATCCATCGCTTCTCACGACGCCCTGTTACTCAAGCCCCCTTTCTTCACTCCAGAGTCCAGACCACCTCACTGCAACGCTTCAGTTTTCCTGGCGTTTCGTTCCAACTGTTCTTTCCATTCCATTCTCGTCCGCGCTGCCCTTCCCTCCATTTACCACCAGGTCTGGTCGGGTTGGAGTGGAGTCCCTTGAGAAAGGCCGTTTTGTTTGAATGAGTTTTCTAGGAAGGTCGGATGAGTCAACCTGGTAGAAGTCTAGGAAGCGACTACGACAAATGCGTATTGTAATTGCATAGGAAAATTTGTGAATGTATTGGTGTTATGTAGCGCAGCATCGAACATCTTTCTTTAAGGGTGATCTGTTTGTGGTGGATCACATGACGCCCCACTCTATGCAATTAGTAACGGGTGTAACATAACCCTCTCTTGTTCCGAAGCTGAACCACGGGAAATGGAAAGTAACGAAATATTGAAAAAAAAAGTCCGATAAAGGGAAAAACTTGTGAAAATGGGAAATGAACTTTAGGCAAAAACGACGAAGATTGTTACTGATGGAAAAGAGCGTCGAGAGAGAGAGAGAGAGAGAGAGAGAGAGAGAGAGAGAGAGAGAGAGAGAGAGAGAGAGAAGGCTGTGGCTGTAGTGAGTCAGATGGGCCTTCGGATACCACATGGGTGACTCGTAAACATTGGCTGGTGAGGTAATTTGTGGCTTTTGGTGGAGAACTGGTCAGTTAAGGGATGGAGAGAGTGAGGGAAAGCCCGTCCTAATGAGCGAGGAATTACATGTCCGTCACCGTGTCAGAATGGTGCGTAATGAAGAACGAAACTTTGTGAAATGCTAAGAAAACGAATAAAAATAGTTTCCTTTCGATCTCAAGCAGAAATGAGAGAAGAGTTATAGAATTCAGTGTTTGCAGTAAAAACAAATGTTGGAACGATTCTTGCCTCTCTCTCTCTCTCTCTCTCTCTCTCTCTCTCTCTCTCTCTCTCTCTCTCTCTCTCTCTCTCTCTCTCTCTCTCTCTCTCTCTCTCTCTCTCTCTCTCTCATAACACTCACACAACACCTGTCCTCGACCAAGACTTACTAAGCGTGCAACTCCTCGCATCGTCAACACCTCTTCCTCTTCCTCTCTTAAGCTCTCAAGACGACAGGGAGGCGAAGCGAATAACACACATGAAAGACCCAGAACACAGACAACTGTCGGGCGAAGGGCGGGGCTGGAAGGCTCTTTGTCAGGGCGATCCCTCCTGTAAACAGATTTTCCTCCCCAGGTCGAGCAAATTGAGAGTTTTGTATAAGAACGATGTGAAACTAAGGCTCCGGAAAATTAAGTCATATGCAGGAAGCAGGGCATTGTACTAAGAAAGAGAGAGAGAGAGAGAGAGAGAGAGAGAGAGAGAGAGAGAGAGAGAGAGAGAGAGAGAGAGAGAGAGAGAGAGAGAGAGAGAGAGAGAGAGAGAGAGAGAGAGAGAGAGAGATTACAAAAGAGAAAAAAAAATGAATGAAAACCTTCAGTGGCAGGCCTTTCCAGCCCAGCTATACTGCGTCTCTGTTCCCTTGAGGAAAAATAACAAGAGGAGAGGAGGAAGGAGGAAAGTATCGGGCATGAGGAAGGGAAAGGGAAGTATTGGAGACGAGGATGGAAGCAATATATATCGGGAGCGATGGAGGAAGTGACCAGATTTCTGATTTTTCCACTCGTTCAGCTCACGTCAAAAAGGGCATGATGTTGATGAATTTATCACCACCACCCACCACCCAGTCTTTCTCTCTCATCCACTCTCGCTTGCTGTCCCGCGTGCTTCGGGAGGGCATCTGAATCACAACCTTCTTTTGAGAGTTGTCCGGGTATAAGTGCTCGTGATTGACTCATGACCTCCATTTAGATATAGAAATAGTACTGAGCGTGACCATCTTTAAAAACCCTCTTATTTGAACTCACTGCTGACGTTTTTTTATATTTTTGTACATTGTATCTCTCTCTCTCTCTCTCTCTCTCTCTCTCTCTCTCTCTCTCTCTCTCTCTCTCTCTCTCTCTCTCTCTCTCTCTCTCTCTCTGACTCGAAGTAACAAGCAGCAAGGTGAGGTGGCGTATCTTGAAGCAGTTTGGAAAAGTAAAAGTGTGGCAGAAGAGCCTCGCTTATTCTCTTTTGTGCAATATTAAAGCGGACAAGAGCTGATGAAAAATACACGCCCAACCCAGTGTGGCAACAGCAGGGATTAGGACATGTAATAACCTCAGTAGGATTAGCAGCGTGTTGTAATGTTTTGCTCAGTACTAAATATCCCTAAAAGCTTGTTAACCAGGTTTGTGTTGGCAGCAGTCTTATGTTAACTCCACTCTGCCTCTCACCTTACCTCTGTACCACCTTATTATATTCCAAATTTTGTTTACTTTATTATTTATATATATATATATATATATATATATATATATATATATATATATATATATATATATATAGATAGATAGATAGATAGATAGATAGATAGATAGATATATAGATAGATAGATATCCACGTTTTGGAGTATCTTTCCCTCGTTCGTTTCTAGCGTTCATTCTCTTTATCTTCGTTCATCTCTCTCTCTCTCTCTCTCTCTCTCTCTCTCTCTCTCTCTCTCTCTCTCTCTCTCTCTCTCTCTCTCTCTCTCTCTCTCTCTCTCTTTTCCCCCCATAGATGTGTGTGTGTGTGTGTGTGTGTGTGTGTGTGTGTGAGCGCCCATCCAACGAACAAACATTAGGTCTGGGCAAATTGGGACTTCCTGCGAGGGCTTGTGAGGTCTTTTTCACGCCAGTGTTGGGCGATTGTGCCTGTCAGTTTCAATTCTCGGGCATTAGGAGACCATTTGGTTTGATTTTGCTTCTTTAAAGATGTAATTCGTTTTTTTCCTTTTTGTTCACTGATTTTTCTTTCTTGCTTTTCCTCTGTCAACTTTTGTTTATTTATTGTTTTATCCCTTTAAGCTAAGTGCCTTTCGTAATTTTTATTTTTCAACAGTGCTAAAATTTAAATCTTTTAAAGCCGTATTATCCAATGTTGTTTACAATCCGAACTTTTTCCCCGAACTATCAGTCTGCATTTTTCCCTTACCCGTTGTTTACCTGTATCTCTCCTCTTCCTCCCGGTAATATCCATTTTTATCCCCATCTATTCCCCTATCGTCGTCTTTTCCTCACGCAACCCTTGAAAGTGATTATCCCAAAATATTTAATCGCTCAATCAGGCTTAATATCCCGACCTCCTAATTATAACCTCCACCACCTTTCCTCGTGCGGCTGCCGAGGTGAAGGTGGTTCGTCAAGAAGGAAATTACACGGCTGGACGCTCGCATGTTACAAAGGACCATGTTCGCTTTTTACGCCTTGAACCGAAATATGTCAGTGCATTCCACCACGCCGACTCTTTCCTCATTTCCTCCCCTAATACTTCATTTTTATCCTCGTCCCCGTTTCCCTTGTCTTCGTTCTTTCTCTTACTTAGCTTGTATCTTTTTCTGTTTCTTCTTCTTCTTCTTTTTCATCTTCTTTTTTCATCTTCTCTTTTCTCTCCTTCTTCTTCTTCTTCTTCTTCTTCTTCTTCTTCTTCTTCTTCTTCTTCTTCTTCTTCTTCTTCTTCTTCTCCTCCTCCTCCTCCTCCTCCTCCTCCTCCTCCTCCTCCTCCTCCTCCTCCTCCTCCTCCTCCTCCTCCTCCTCCTCCTCCTCTTCCTTGTGGCGCCTCGCATCTCTTGTCTTCATCACATACCTACCTAGAACGTAACTACATAAATTCATCATTCTTATCTCGATCTGTATATCACTCCGGTACATCCTTCCTTAATACTGCGTAACCCCCTCCTGCCTCAGACTCCGCCGCAACCACTAACACCACCGCCCCATTGAATCTCTAGTCCCTCCTCTTATCCTTCTCTCCCTATACCGTCACCTCTTGCCTCACCCCAGTTTTGTAATATATCGTGTCGTGTCAGCTTGCGTTGGGGTCGGCATATTTTTTTCTAACCTGCTCTTGACGTAATGAGGGTGCTAGTGGATCATTAAGCGGGATAATTAAGTACTTGGGGGTGGAGGGAGAGCTAGTCTCTACCTGAAAATCGAAGGTGAGTGTGGTCGTGTTGGGTGAGGTGGCCCACGGCTGCTGGAGAAAGATGGGTCTCAGTAAAGGAGTGACACATATGGAGAT
>NC_059273.1:900000-907500 GCF_017591435.1 Portunus trituberculatus
AAGATGCGACGCGTAATTTGTTGTTCTTTTATACAAAAAAATCTTAAATGTTAGAAGGGAGGAGCCGCCACTGAGAGAAAGAAATGATGAAAAAAAGATGCTGCAACACAAGAACAAAATATATATTGTAATAAAGGACTGATTATTATTGCAGGAAACAAAGAACAAAGAAAATAATGACACTCAGTTCAGAGAGAGAGAGAGAGAGAGAGAGAGAGAGAGAGAGAGAGAGTATTAGACTGGAAAAGAAGGAAAGAAAGAAAATGAGACTTGGTAAATGAGACAGGTACCGTAGGTGGGGCGGGATGTGAAGGAGTAGAGAAAGGAAGGAAAGAGAGAGAGAGAGAGAGAGAGAGAGAGAGAGAGAGAGAGAGAGAGGTTTTGCCTCGAGGGTAGAGGAAGAAATGAAGGTCATCTTAGCCATTTCACTACCTTGTCCTTTCTTCACCACCACCACCAACGCCACTACAACCGTCAGCGACACTCACCACCACCACCACCACCCACTACCATCACCACCACCTACTATGACCAACTGTTACAACTAGACAAGACCGTAACGTTTCCACATTCACTTTCAACGCTTGGATGGCGAAAGGAAAATGTTGACTTTGCGATCGATACGTTTATTATAGTGGCTAGTGAACTGTGTCCTCAAATATTACCTAGCAGCATTTCCTCCTCCTGCTCCTCCTTCTCTCCGCGACAGGGTTCATTGGACTTAATGCCCTCTGGCGCCCACACCTGTGCGTACTGCCTCGCGGTCAGTGGGCAGAGGAGAGCAGAGTGGGCGGAGTGGAGTGGGCGGGGCGGACCCACGGGGAAGGGCGCGGGGTAGGGTGGGAGAGGAAGAGAAGAAGGTTGTATGTTTGGGAGTAGTAGGGGTGGCTTGTGGTGGGTGCGGTGGATAGCAGAGGAAAGGTGTAAGTTGTGCGTTGGCAGGGCAGAGGGATACAGGTAAGACTGTGGATGTGTTAGGACTCCGGCTGGAGGGGAAGGAAAAGGGAGGGTAGTAGGTGGGTAATGGGTTGAGATGGGACGCCACAGTTTGACTTGAGATCGTAGGAGATTATCAGACAGCGTGATGGACGGGAACCTTCTGATCTCACGGTGACCAGAAGAAGGGCAGGTAAAGTAGACTTTAAATTTGTTGGAAGTAAAAGGCCTACTAAGAATCTAATAAGATGTCTAATTGTAGGAATAGCAAGAGAAATATATTAGCTTTCTTTGTACACAGGATTTCATGCAAGCAAATAACACAATGGGGGAGATATGCAAACTAGTCAGAAAAAAAGAGATGGGTACAGGCAGACACCAGACAGACAAAGAAAGCCAGAGCATCACCTTGGCTGGGCAGGGCAGACAAGAAGCTGACGAGGTTGGCTCTGTCGGGCACGTCCCAAGGGTGTGTGGCCAGTAACCAGTTTTTGCCCCAGAGCGTCCTCCTCCCGTGATGGTGGTAGTGCTGCTGCTGCTGCTGCTCCTCCTCCTCCTCCTCCTCCTCCTCCTCCTCCTCCTCCTCCTCCTCCTCCTCCTCCTCCTCCTCCTCCTCCTCCTCCTCCTCCTCCTCCTCCTCCTCCTCCTCCTCCTCCTCCTCCTACTCCCTTTTCTTTCTCCTCTGCTTCCTTTGCTCCGCCGTTCATCTTCGTCGCCGCTCACACACCTCTTAACACAGGTGCAGGTGTCCATCTTCCTCCCCAAAATTGCATCTTCTCTATTCACCTGCTCTGGAAACAGACGCAACTGACTGCTATATTTATCATTTCTTGCCGCCAGTTTATTGTTTTGTCTACGTTTATTTGCGTATTGTGCCTTGTGTTGTTGGTTCTCTAACGCGGCATATCGTTGGGTGGACATTTGGCTGTGGCGAGGGCTGCTGCTGCTGCTGCTGCTACCCGGCCTCCCCAACGCCTCATTATTCCTTTTAAGTCAACGTTGGACTCAGTGAAGGTGGTGATGACCGCTGCTGGTGCTATCATGGGTGCTCTTCCTCCCGAACCTCACTCTACTACTACACATCCTGCTTCTCTCTCTCTCTCTCTCTCTCTCTCTCTCTCTCTCTCTCTCTCTCTCTCTCTCTCTCTCTCTCTCTCTCTCTCTCTCTCTCTCTGCTAGGCTTTCATAGTTGAGAACTGCAGAATATTTTGTTCAAGTATATGACGTTTTCATTATGTCTCTCTTGCATCGTACATTTGATACTTTTTTTTTCTTCCCCTTCTCCTTATACTCCTCCTCCTTTTCTTACTCCTATTCATCCTCTACCCCTTCTTTCTTATCTTCCTCTCTTCTTATTAATCCTCATCCGTTTCATTCTCTTGTCTTTGGACATAAACGTAATTCATCTCCTTATTATCACTCGTTTAACTGATACAATTAACCGGAAAAAAATTAATAGAAATGTATATACATATTTATTTATTTATTTATTTTTTATTGTAAGTTTAAAGATGACGGAAGGTCGCTTATGTGGAGGTTAATTCATTTTCCCCTAGGGACACTTGCGATTTCCGGGGCGTGTGGGATTAACTCTTTATTTGGGAAAAGTGATTTAATCTCGCTTTAAATTTACTTGTTGTATTCTTCCCGATATACTTCGCCTGCGAAGGAGCAGTAATAATGGAATTTGTTGTATGGAAGTTATAGTAGTGGTGAATGTATTTATAGTGGTAAGGGTAGTACAAGTAGTAGTAGTAGAAGTAGTAGTAGTAGAAGTAATAGTAATAGTAGTAGCAGCAGTAGCAGTTGCAACAGCAGCAGCAGCAGCAACGGCACCAGCAGCAGCAGCAGCAGCAGCAGCAGCAGTAGTAGTAGTAGTAGTAGTAGTAGTAGTAGTAGTAGTAGTAGTTGTTGTTGTTGTTGTTGTTGTTGTTATTGTTGTTGTTGTAGCAGTAGTAATAATAGCAAGAGTAGCATTAACATTAGCAATAGTACTACCACCACCAACAACAACAACACTATTATACCACCACCAATACCACCACCACCACCACCACCACCACCACCACCACCACCACCACCCCTACTACTACCATCACCACCGTTACCACCACCACCACCACCACCACCACCACCACCACCACTACCACTATCACCACCATTGCCATCACAAGGAGCAACAATAGCAATATCAATACCTCATCCATACTTCCATTCTTTTCGTACAAGAACACCATCCACGCGTCACAAGCTTTGTTCATCTCCTCCCAAATATATGTAACGTCCGGCTTGGCAGGGCAGAATGTTGTTCGCCGCTTCGTATATCTGGCGATAAAAGGCATTAGGAACCAAAAGCAGGACGTTTTGTTCCCCCGCGGTGGCCGGAGAGTCCCGCGATCCCAGTGTAAAGAACTCTCAATTACCGCGCCGTCCAGTTTAATTTCCGTTGGATATCGTTTTCAACTTTTAGATATTATTAAAGCCGACGGGTCTTGCCGAACACCTTAGAGGAGACTTTAAAGGGAAGGGAGAAACACCGGAAAAGGAGAAAGATAGAAGAGGCGTGCAAAAATAGACAGTGTCGTATATTTTAAGTGGTGGCTACAAGGTGGCGTTCATTCAAGCACAACATGTATAAGGTTATAAGATTTGTATTGCTGTTTTGACTCCCTTGATGAATATTTCTATTTTTTTACGCTTAAAATCCCTCAACTGAAAAGATAAGCAAATCCTCAACTTTGAACTGAAAACATAATAGTAAATGTTTATTGAAGAAAAAGGATAAAATGTGTAATCCAGATGCATATAATTAAGAGATTCGTGCATAATTAGAGAAAGCCATTTTAAAGTGGAACTAGTGAATTTATTCGTCTTGGGACAGACTTGAGTAAGTTTTCCTTTTGCAAACTCGTGTCAAACTTTTCATTTCATAAAATTTTAGTAATGAATATAAGAAAATTCACAAACCTTCCTTTAGATGTCGAGCAGGTGATGCAGAGAGGACGGAATTTTTCCACTCATTTCGTACTGGAATATTGAATCTCTCTCTCTCTCTCTCTCTCTCTCTCTCTCTCTCTCTCTCTCTCTCTCTCTCTCTCTCTCTCTCTCTCTCTCTCTCTCTCTCTCTCTCTATCTATCTATCTATCTATCTATCTATCTATCTACACACACACACACACACACACACACACACACACACACACACACACACACACACACACAACACTATACTACAATAGACTGCACAGTACAGCAGAAATGGACGCAATCCTGTTCAACACTATGTTTCCCGGCAGTGTTACTGGATAAGATCTAAATTTAAAAAAAAAAAAAAAATCGCGCAACCGGGGAAAAAAAAAGGGATAAAATATAATAAAATAGAACACGAGTTTTAAATTCAATAATAAAATTACGCAACGTAAAGATTCGCACCGCAGTGAAAAAAAAAAACAATTATTAAAAGTAAAACAAAGCAAGTGAGCCAACGTTAAGGAGAGAAAAATCTAAATAACACAATAGGATCATGCAACGTAAAATTTCCATTATACCCCCTTTTCCTCTGGTTCTATTTACATATCGCTGAACAACCAAAACGGAAGAACAGGGAGAGAAACAAAACAGGTCTTATCTTTCGCCGGTTGGCAGTAAAACTCAGCTAAACAGGACTTTAAAATTCCTGCGTGTGTGGCGCGGTTGGTGACTAGGGAGGGAGGAAAGGGAGGAGGTAGAGGAACGAAGAGGGAGGTTGAGGGAATGGGTTAGGGAGGGAGGTAGAATGGTGGAGGGTCAAGGAGGTATAGTGCTGGTAGGAGGACTAGGCAAAAATGGGGCAGGATATAGAGAGAATAGTTTTAAGGGAAGTGGCAGAGAAGTAGGTACAAGTATAGGCGGAGGAAGAGGGTGAGGTAAAGGTAGGTATTGGGTGGCTTGCGGTAGACTGAGGAGAGGAGGGTAAAGGAAGCAAGTGGCCAGAAGGAAGAGTTGGGCTGGTGATAGAAAGGATTACGTGTAACGATTATTCATACTTATGACAGTTATAATATAGCGATTGAGTGAAAAAAAATGTATTAGGTGTGAAAAAGAAAACATCAAAATGTTTATAGAGTTTATGAGCGAAGTATTTTGCTTTGTTTCCAAAAGATGAATGTAAAGATAGAAAAAAAAACACGACATAAAAACACAATGGGAAGCAGCGTGACTGAAAAGTAACCAGTAGACAAAATAGGATGACGAACCAGCGGGAAAAATCGGTGCAAAAGTCTCAACACAACCTCAGGAAGACGCTGACAGAATAATAACGAGACTGAATAATAACCACAAAAGAAGCATAAAGAGCGCCAGACACCACAAGCCTTACTAGTATTCAGAGCCGTTGGGTAACAGCGGGGGCATCAAGAACAGCAGTCGTGTCTCCGATTCTTCGCAGCGCCTCTTTGGGTTGAGGGAGGAAGGTTGCCTTATCGGCTGGCGTGGTCGTTAACGCTATCTGGACAAGTATCGCTGCCCACTCGCCCAATTCATTTCAGTTTGTGGTTGGCGAGCGTCGAAAGGGAACTGAGGTGAAGAAGTATAAGAGAGAGAGAGAGAGAGAGAGAGAGAGAGAGAGAGAGAGAGAGAGAGAGAGAGAGAGATACCTTTGTGCCTCAAAAGAAGGAGGCATTGGTAGTGGTGGGAGATAAGTAGGTGGTGGAGTGGGTGGTGTAATGGAAGGAGGCGGTGTCGATGGAGAATGAACCGGGTCAGGTGCAGCAGGGGATGGGAAGCATGGAAGACGAAAGAGTGAGATGCCAACAAGTAGAAGGAGAAACTGGAGGAAAGGTCTGATAGAGGTGCTCAAAGTTTCAAACCATTCGCAGAGCTGTTAGTTACCTCCATTTCCTATTCCATTTCCCCTAACGTTTCTATTCATCTCTCAACTGAGCTGAGGACTCTCCCTTCCATTTCCCCTCACTCGTCCAAGAGGATTACCCCAGCTGATCACTGTGTAATGAATTATTGCAAATGCCCTCCATCCCTGGCGGGCACGAGCCGGAGCGGTGGGTTCGACCGAAAATAGTCTGAATTATGAATGTTATTACTCGTATTGCTTATTCTTTATTAAAACATTGCCGTCCGGTTAGGAATGTAACCGTTGTTGTTGTTCAGTTTATGTATTTTAATTGTTTCGAAACGGCATGTTGTGTTGGTTCATATTTATCCCATCCCCCAAAAAATCTGACACGTGGTCTTGTAGTACATTTGCAATTGTGAACGGATCTTTTTTTACTTTTGTGTGTGTGTGTGTGTGTGTGTGTGTGTGTGTGTGTGTGTGTGTGTGTGTGTGTGTGTGTGTGCTCGCGCTCTGGTTATTGCACGCTTCACCTTTATAGCATACCGTTAGTCTGCAGCAACTGCTCTTTTCTTCCTCAGACAAACCAACCTTCCTCACTGATCCTCCCCTGTGGTGGACGTGGTGATCGGGGAGTCTGAAGTGCTCAATCTAACGGCGAGAGCAAACCCGGGGCCTGTGACCTACACTTGGACGCGCCACGGCCGCTCCCTCCCCCAGCAGGTCAACGAGGACAACTGGAGGAACGCCTACACCATTGACTTGGAGGAGATGGCGGCGGCGCCCAGTGAGACCTCCTCCTACGTGGCTACTGACGGGCCTCTGCTTTACCTCAAGGGCGTAACAGTCGACGACGCAGGGGATTATGAACTCAAAGCTACTAATCCTGAGGGCACGACTGACGCCAAAATCTACATCAACGTGCAGTGTGAGTATGAGTTGTGTGTGTGTGTGTGTGTGTGTGTGTGAGTGTGTGTGTGTGTGTGTGTGTGTGTGTGTGTGTGTGTGTGTGTGTGTGTGTGTGTGTGTGTGTGTAAAAAGCTTACATTTAGTTTAGGGACGGAGAGTGACACTGTTGGGCTGAAAGAATTGTGAAGAATTGTAATTTGATCTTATGCGAATGATTATATTTTTTTATTTCAGTGTATAATTCTCTCTCTCTCTCTCTCTCTCTCTCTCTCTCTCTCTCTCTCTCTCTCTCTCTGTGTGTGTGTGTGTTTCACTGTTTGATCTGCTGCTGCAGTCTCTGACGAGACAGCCAGACGTTACCCTAGGAAACGAGCTCAGAGCTCATTATTTCCGATCTTCGGATAGGCCTGAGACCAGGCACACACCACACACCGGGACAACAAGGTCACAACTCCTCGATTTACATCCCGTACCTACTCACTGCTAGGTGAACAGGGGCTACACGTGAAAGGAGACACACCCAAATATCTCCACCCGGCCGGGGAATCGAACCCCGGTCCTCTGGCTTGTGAAGCCAACGCTCTAACCACTGAGCTACCGGGCGCTACCGTGTGTGTGTGTGTGTGTGTGTGTGTGTGTGTGTAATCTCATGAATCATTCGTGTCTCTCTCCTCTGCACAGATCCTCCCACCATCAAGTACACCTCCAGACTTGTTACGGTGTCGGAGGGGCAGGACGCCCACCTGGAGTGTACCGCCGATGGGAACCCCCTGACGGAGGACATGATGAAGTGGTCGAGAGAAAACTATGACTTTACGCGCACTGAG